>NC_056728.1:1735661011-1735788511 GCF_019279795.1 Protopterus annectens
ACCACTTCGATTGATAGGATCTGGTTAATAGTCCCATGTGATACACACGTTCACCTTTACATGTTTAAATGTCGGCTTTACAGTAGAGCAACATTCATTCCACAAGGAAAATGATATGTGCTATTGTCGACCTTGAACCGTGAATGCCTTTTCATTAGGCGGATGCTCTAACCACTACACTATTGGTGTTCTGCCTCATTTATATGTATACCCATGGTGCATAGTTACCTGAACACACACCTAATCACTTGACTTACACAGCAGGCATCCATTTTCCTGTTGGGAAAACTGCACTACTACACATGCGTCATTCCCTATTCCCTACTGCTCTGGACTCGTGCCGCATGTTGACTGACTCCGAGGATATTCAGACCTCCAAAGCCTATAGTCCTGGCACATACGTGTGTTCGATTGTCAGGGTGTTCATATGGTCTTCTGGGTTTAGGCTTGTCCGACTGGGGACCGGGACTGCCCTGTACCTAGTTGAAAGTCAGACTTAGCACAGGGAGATCATTCGTTCCACTTTTAGCATCCTACCTGTGGTTGGGGATGCCGATGTGTGCTCACCTATGGCCATCCTGATACATAACAGCACTAACTATTACGGGGATTTCCTATATTCTGACCATGTTCATTCTTCATATATATATATATATATATATATATATATATATATATATATATATATGTGTGTGTGTGTGTATATATCGGTCTGTACATACACATGCAAATACACCTATATGCTCATTTACATTTCCCATACCATTGAATCACCGCCACTTACCGTCGCGCATACACGCTTGCATACCCACTTACGTCTTGGGTTGCCACCTTTTCATATGGCCAAAGTGGGGCATTTTTGGGACACACATCAGATTTTACAGGCCAACACATACCTGCGGTCAGTACAAAGGTTAGAACTTTACTTATTTGCCTAAATGAAAGCTTATTCTTGTAGCAGTTTAGTTGCTTAATCTGTTTCTTGTACCTTTAAGTATTTTACATACAGAAATAACTGTTTTATGCAACTGTTACATGAAATATGGGACATATTTCCTACAATCACAGGACATTTGCCATTGTATTATATTTGGTCTGGACACAACTGCCCAAAAAGGGACTGTCCCTCATGAGGTGGGGCAGGTGGTAACCATACTTACATCTGCTTTAAAGCGCCTTAAGCACCCTATAGCCGACTGCCACTATGTGAATGTGTAAGGTATATATTCCCGATAATGCACATGGGGAGATGTGCATCACAGTCAGGTGTTTAATCCCAGGTCGTAGGTTCTGCAGGACAGGCTGGAGACTGAGCAGTCTTGTGGACAGCTACTGCTCTTACAACTTGTGGCCAGATGTATACAGGTCTGGACATCTTGTCGTGACACCAAGTCTAATGTTTAGAACAGATACATATCCCATGAGGGATATCCAAAAATTGTGGGGACCGATGACCTTCTTTGCTTTACGGCTGTAAGGTAGGGTTATACATGCAAGGGTTACATAGTTTGCAATCCTGAGACTGCCTAGGGTGAGACTGCCTACTAGATATGGGTAGGGGTCACTATGTGCAGATATGGCCGCTCCTATCTAGCAGCCAGAGTATGGCTGGTTTTGGTGGACGTTCAGGATGGGGGGGTGGTGTGCTGTGAAGGGAGTGATGGGTATTCAATTATGTAGCCAGGTGTGTTGGGGTTGGATGGCTCAGTTCAGGCCAGACCATTATGTGGGTATGTGCCGGTAACGTTTCTGTACATGTGTATTGCACATTTTAATGTTCACATGTTTGTGGGATTGTATTGCGGATGTGTATATTTGTTCTTTGGTTATCTTCCCTTTTCACCCACTGCTCCCTCATAGATCTCCAGTTCACCTATTGTGCATCCAACCCAGTCTTCCCTTGGCAAATTATTACATTACCCGTCACCCCCCACACCCATATTCCACAGACACCATTCATCCCTTCTCTAGTTGATGGCCCATGGCACAGTCAACAGAACACATTGCGTACACTACATATCTCTGGGACCAATATGGTTGTGAGGTCTACACTAGCATTTCTGATCATCCACATACTGTACTTCACGCACATAGGTACACGCAAATACTTATCTTTCATGACATGGTAGGTAGATCCGGGTAATATCCATTCATCTATGGGCCATTCTGACAAGGACGGCTTGGACCATGAATGGGCAGATACTGGGCGAATGCTCTGACCATTGGTAGGGTTGCCACCTTTTCATATGACTTGGATGGGACATTTTCGGGACACACATCTGAGTTTACAGGCCAACACATACCCATGGTCATTACAAAGGATAGTACTTTAGTTTTATGCCTACATATAAGCTTTTATTGTTGTAGTGGTGTAGTTGCTTATTCTGTTTCATTTACTTGCTTATTCTGTTTCTTGTAATATATAGGTATTTTATATACGGACATACATATTGTATGGGATTATTACATAACATATGGGACATAATTATGTCCTACTGTCGCAGGACATTTCACATTTATTATGGTTTTGGTATGGACACACCTGCTTAGAGGGGGACTGTCCCTCACAATGTAGGACAGGTGGTAACCCAAATCATTGGGCTAGGCTTAGCAATTGCCGGCGCTCTAACACGATGTGTTTCACTTCCACTTGGTATAACTAGCAACACTACAATGGAATACGGGCACGGGGTTTTAAATATTTGTTCAAGGGACGGGGACTCAATATTCAGCTACATGCCTTTGTGTTTACTTCTTATTGTAGTGTTCACAATGATGTCTTGTATGCTTTGCATACATTTCACTATCCACGGACACTGACAGGAGTGATTACTATTAGAGGCAGGCTATACTAGTCAGCATTTTAGGTTGCGTGTATGCAGCCGACATGTTCACGCCTCCGTGCAGCACTTGGACACGGCCCCTGCACTCGTACACATTTCCTATGCACATGGCTGTTACGGCAGCGCACCTTCATTAATGTGCATGTGGTGCTGCTGTGCCATCTCTACTCTGCACGGTCGGCGCAAGGCTAACACCGTCCTTGCGCTGAGCTTCATGAATACCAGGGTATATTTTGCATGAAACCCTTATGCTGTTTCCCCCACCATCGTTTAAAAGTGTACTTAACTGTCAATAATTTGCCCCTGTGCACTTTAGAAAGAGACACTTCTTATTTACAATTGTTGCGATTTGTAACCATAAAAAGGCTATTTTAGAGGTTCATTCTTCTTAAGGAAAGCATGTATTGTGTGGCAATATACAGCAGACAATAGCTCAGTTTTAATAAATTAAGTTCTATTTGAAATATAAGTTTTTGAAAGATGCTCAGAAAATATGTACTCACTTGAGTACAGTGAGTATGCCTAGCTACCCCATTGATATGAGCAAGCCATGAAATGCTAAAGGTGGAAAGATAATATGAACATTGCATTTGCTTTTGTGCCATTGATTCAGTTTAACAGCATTGCTTTTCATTTGTGACTGAGAGCTGTTACTTCAAATAAATGATAAGGTCTACAGTATTTATTTTATTTTTAGACTATCTTTATTTTATCAGAAGATAGATGAATACAGACAGCACTTTGCCGGCCAAACATGTGAGTACTCATGGGTTAGTTTATATAATGTTGCAGTATAACTAATTCATCCCTTTCTTCACATAAAGTTACCCAAAATGTTATTGTGCTTCCTTATCTGACCTCATCAAGACAGTCTCAAACTGTAAATCTGTGAGTCGTGACTAACACTAAGAACTACTAACAACAACCAAGAAGTATGTACAGGCTAGGCCACATAGGCCGAGACAGAGTCTTTCTGAAACAATGAGATCTGAACAGGCAAAAAAAGTATTCAGACCTTCACAATCTATGTCAGGGAAAATGGAAGTGAAGAAATTAAAAGGGTCTGAAAACTTTCTAAATACTAAACAACAAGTAGCTGCTATTATAAGGTGAAAAGTACCTCTGTGATATCATCGAATATACTAAAGAGTGGAGTTTTAATTTGAATATTCAGCACAACAAGCCTACAGTGATATTAATCCCTGGATACAGAATAACAAATAAGGATGGAAATGAGTAAACAAGTGTCATAGTGGACACATGCAAGACCCAGCCAAAAAAAGAAAATGTCAGCACCGCAACATTTAATTACTAACGGCTAGGATAGGAGGAGATGCGATACAAATCGTGATGTAGAACCAATCTACAGGAAAGTCCCCAGGAAGAGATGGTACTCCTGTGGAAGTTTGAAAGCTAGGAGGAAAAAATATTGATAAGAATCTGGAAGGTTTTGTTTAACAGTATTTTAAGAGGAGGATAAGCACCAACATCCTGGAAGAAAGCAGTGGTAGCTGTAATACCTAAAGAGGGTAAAGATCTATCAGATCCAGCTTCATACTGACCCATTTCAATAGTAAACCATGATTATAAAGTGTTCATGTCTATAATGGCTAAAAGAATGACAAAAGTAATGCCAAAACTGACAGACATGGATCAATGTGGTTTTGTGGGGGGGGGGGCAAACATTTGACAATTTTAACAGAACATTAATGATCCAGAATGAAGCAGAATGTAAGAAAATATCATTATTGTTGTCGGTGAGTCTTGAGGCAGAGAAAGCATTTGACAGAGTAAGCTGGGACTTAATGAGCAGGGCAATGGAAGCATTTGCATTTCCTGAAAAAAATTATAACGTTGATTAGGAGGATATATGAGGGAATGGAGGCAAAAATTAAAGTGGGTAGGGTACTTTAAAAATTTCTGGTTCAGCAGAGGAACCAGGCAGAGATGTCTTCTTTCCCCTTTATTATTTGCATTATACTTACAACCATTAGAAAAGAAAACAAGGGACTCAGAAATTCAAAGATATAGTTGGTATGGTACTCAAATAAAGATGGCTTTATTTGCAGATGATGTTATTTTATACCTGACAAAATCAGAAAAAGACATTACAGTGTTGTGGAACATTTTGAAGACAGCTTCAGATCTTTTTAGGATACAAAATGAATGAAGCTAAAACAAAGGTAATAGTAATAAATTATGTACCCACACATGAACTGGTTCAGGAATATCCATATTCATTTTGAATATAAGAACATTGAGTAAATATGAGTTAATGGAGCACATCAAGGTATGGGCAATGGCGACTCAAACTCTGTTTGCCTCCTTGAACCTTTTAAAATATATGATGATGTTTCAACCGTTTGATGGGAATCCTAATATGACTATTGGTAATCAACTGATAGACTTAAATAAATATCCATTTATTAAGGAATTAACTGTAAGGGATTTATACCCCTTCTTAGGAGTAGCGGTACATGATATCTTAAAAGAGATGAAACTTCCCATTTCTTATTTAATTATAATGAGGCAGTTAAAAGATTTGGCCATAAATTATTTTACCAGTTCTGAAATTAAAAAAGAGGAACTAGTTATTTCATGTCATCTGTGGGAAGCATTGCAACAAGACAGAAAATATATATCCTCAGCGTATAAAATGGCAAAAGAGAAAATATAATAATCATATTCTGTTATCGAAATACTGGAGAGAGAAATTGCCATCCCTAGATGACAGCAAAATAGTAGAGGCATTTAACTTAACATTAAAATCCGTATCACTTCAAAAACTGGTCTTTACTCAATTGATGATATTTAACAATGCATATTATACCCATCTAACACTTCATAAATTTGATTCAAAAAAGTCACCTAAATGTCCACAGTGTGTAGATCAGACAGCAGACCTGTTACACATGTTCTGGAGTTGCAAGTGCATTTATAAATTATGGAATTCATTAAAGTTACAGCTACAAATTGGGTTACCAAAACTCAACACTCTCCTGGGAATTTCTGATTTTACATATTCCACCGGAGAATTTGGACAAAACAAAAAAGATTGTAATTATGAATATTAGTTTACTAATGAAATTATATATAGCCACAAATTGGTTGAACCCAGCACAGGTGTCGTGGCAAAATTTCAGGCTGTTAGCGATTAAGCATATATTAGCGCACAAATTGTTAATTAGAAATAATAAGAAAAGTATAAACAGCATAAAAATTTGGGAACAAATCTTTAATATTATTTTGGCATAACGGTTCCTATCCACTTTCCGTTAGGACATTCTGTATGTGTATCAACACATTCTTTGTTTAGATAGAAAATGTAGAAATAATACAAATTATTGGCTTGAGTTGGTTTATAATTGTCTATAGTAGATGCTTTTATGTTTAATTTTTTGTTATTTTATTTTCCTGTACTTGGTTAAAATGATATTTATTCTTAATGTATAATAGGGAAATTCAAAATGGAACTAAAACATTGGAAGCAGTACATAATGTAAATAGTGTGTGAAATGTATAATGGTTTTGTAAAACAATAAAAACGATTATTGAAAAAAAAAGGAATATCCATATTCATGGAGACGTGATAAAATGAAGTATTTAGGTGTATGGATTAAAATTATTCTAGTGTGGCAGCTAAGGATATGTAGGAAGAGACGAGACAAAAGATAATACAAAAACTGAGAAAATGGAAGCTTTGTTACATGGATATGGATAGTAAGCTACAAGCAGTTACAAGCAGTTAAAATGTTTTTAGTTCCTTTAGTCTCATACACAGGTCAGGCATATTTTTATCAACCAGAGGAGAAGTTGTGGACAGCAATTAATAAAGAGCTGAATGACTTTATCTGGGTAGGTAAGACAGCAAGGGTCAAGGAGGATAAGCTGAGTCTTCCAAAAGAACAACGTAGACTAGGATTATCCAATTTGAGGGGGTATTTCAGAACTACACAGTTAAGACTCCTAAACATAGCACAAGCAGAAAACTATAATTAAAAGTGGAAAGGATGATGATGAAACAGGGGGGAAGATCAAGAAACAAGGAAAGACTGGGATTCTAGGTCCAGGCCTTTAAGGAGAATAACAGTAATCATACAGAATATTATATCCATAAAGTAGCAGAAAGTATTCTAACCACTAAACCAACACAGGAATGGAGAAAGGAGATTTTGCCGATAGGGATGACTGCAATTAGGGATACAGACAATAGGAAAGATGGGGCTGGAATTTATTGGAGAAAACTGGCAAAGGACCCAAGGTATTGGGAGCAAATAACTAGAGAGGGAAAGAAGATAGAATGGGAAGATGCCAATAATTTATTTGGACTGCAGGTTAGAGATGGCCTTCCCTATCAGGGATTGATATCAGACTATAGACAAAGAGAAAGAAATTGGGGGTCCTAGACAAAAGACCAGAACTGGTAGAGTTTTTAATAGAATCTAGAACAGAAGCTACCATTGAAAAAGGAATAATTAGTAGAGCATATAAAATATTGCATGATAACTATAAGAATCAATCAGAGGAGGTTAGAAAGGATTGGGAAGATTAATTGGATAAGCAATTCACAAAGAAACAATGGGAGGATATATTTATGTCTCCAAAATATACAACAGAATCTAAAAGATTTAGGATTTTTGCCTGGAAATGTTTACATAGATATTTTTATACCCCAAGTAGACTCCAGAGAATTTTTCCTCAGGTAGACAGCAAATGTTGGAGGTGTGAAGAGGAAGAAAGGGGTAACTGGGAACTTATGTTCTTGTGACCAACATACCAATTAACATTGTAGCTACTGTACATGTGAGATATTTAGATGTATTAGCCTATTATAATGCAACATATGGTGCTGTTTACATTACCTCTCCCTCAAATTTTTCACAGGACCATCAAGAACCGGACAAGACTGTGCTCCTGCTCCTGGTAAGCACAACAATGTTTTGTTAGAGATGTAGATTTAGTGCAATGTATTCACTAAAGTGTCATCTCAGGCCTGCTGGTTGGATTGATGTATTGCTTGCATGACTTCCAACTGCACAGATATTTTCCAACTGAACACAGTTTAGAGTCATACCTATGTCTTGTAGGTGTGACCACGCTGATACATTTGAGAGTATTGGCAGGACATTACAGATTGCCATATGTGTCAGCTGTGCAGAGTTTTGCCAAATGTCAATATTGCACATCATTGTTGCTTATGAGATTCTTGTTTAAAGAGCTTTTATTTACAAGTAACAACAGATGTTTGTTAGAAAATAATGTCCTCATGTCCTGCTATATAAGGTTGGGGTTAAACAAGTCTGTAACAGTGACAGCATTGTATACAGCTTAACATATATTGCAACATAGTACTGCAGAGCATAGTAGTGCAGGTATTAATGTTCTGCTTTTCCCTTGTTATCACAGGTGACCGGGGGGGTGGTGGTTTCTGTCCCCTTCCCAACCTGATGTCAGTGTCTCTTCAGGCTCTGATGATGATGGTGGCCAAAGTGAGACACAGGTGGAAGTTGCAAAGGCTCAATCTGTCACAGAGGTTTATATCCCTCGTCTGCCCTCATTATCACCATACACAGTCATTATGATTATGCATACCCAGTCCCCTGAGGCCACAGATAGTGGACAGTCAGAGGGTGGGGACATTGAACAGGAAAGTGTGGCTACTATGGCTGCAGTGAGTGTCAATATTGGCCATAGCCAAAGAGATGGGGAGGTTCCATACAGGAGGTTAGATAGGGGTGCTCATAGGAGGCTTGCTGTTCTTCCACCACCTGTTGCAGGTATCTTGTCACGTGTCACTTGGCATGTTTAGTGCCATCATGGAGTCACAAGCAAGTTTCAAAAGCAACTCCAGACGAAAGTGCAGGGTTATGGATTCAGCACAGTTTGACATCTGTGACTGCCTCCACCGCATTGCTGATACCCTTGATCAGTTGACTGACACAGTGGAAAGATGTTGGTCTGAGACAGATCTCAGAATATCTGCCTTGGAATGCACATTGTCTGTGATGGAATTTCTGGTTGGAGTTGAGCGTCAGACTCGTGGATGTAGGTCAGCAACTACATCTGCTGTGAGTCTGTGTGGCTGTGCACAATCACACTCCTGTAGTGTCAGTACAGTGCTCCAGAGGGGAGTGTGATGTCCATATCAAGACATGACATGGTCCCAGCAGACAGCAGTCACCCTCAGGTAGTAGCTTCACTTCTGACCTTGGGCATGGAGGTGCCAGTGCAACTCCTGGCAGAGCCAGTTCTCATGTTTGGGTGCAGACATGGTGAACTGTCAGCTCTACCATGCGTGGTTCAAAGCTGTCCAACATGGAGACACGTAGGGCTAGCACTAAGCTTGATTGTGTTCATGCAGACACTCACACACGTACTGTCACAATCAGGTCACCTACAGATACACACAGCATATTTCCATGGTCCATCTTGCCTGCTTCTCTTCCTGACTCACACACACACTTGCCAACCTATTGAGTCAGCCTAGGCCTCCTGCAACCCCACACAACACTCTGTGCAAGTGATGATAACTGTGCCACATCCTTATCATCCTTCTCATCGATGCAGGGAAATGAAGCTATGTGTCTGATGCACAAGGTGACTATCTAAATTAATATATATTTGTTTCAACCATTGTTGCCTTTGACATGCCACTTGTACTGGTCACTGAGAGATATTGTATGCTGCCATTTGGAATGAGTAAACCACATTATTTTGTGTACATTATGTTGGATAATGTTGTAATGGCTATATACTTATACAATGAAAAGTGTCTCATGGAACTGTTTATGTTTCAGTTTCAGGATTGTGTAGGACACACCTATGGGAAGTGCTCTAATATTGTTGTATTTAGTCATTAATTAGTTTGTTGTCTATCATAATATATATATATATATTTGTAGAATAGATATATATTGGTTCTAATAATGTTGGAGTTGACACTAATAGTAGGACTTCAGACTGCATTATGTGTTTTGGAATGTTTTACATTTTGAATACAGTAATTGTTTATTTTATATGTTACATTTATAATTTTAACAAAAAAATGTTGTATAATCTGTGTAACTATATTGATTTATATAGTCATATCATAACTTAACAATTTATTTATTTTACAATATGTTAGTATTCACATTTAATTATTCAATATTTATTTTTATGAAAAGTTTTTTATTTACACAAATTTTCATTACACTTGTATTTACAATTGTTTAAATGCTGCTGTTTCCACTTTTATGGAGATATTCCTTTAAGGAATGAATGGGATGGTTATTTAATTAATAAATTGAGTGATTTATGACGTTTTGTTGCTATTTAAGTATGGATGAACTAGTGTTTCAACAGACTCTGATGATACCAGTTTACTGGTGAAAGCGCTAAGTCTGTATGTTTTTGTCGGAATAAAAGGATTTCATCTTATGCTTTGGTGTTCCTGCATCCTGAAATTGCTGTTGTGGAGAATTGTCTTTATTACCTATGGGAACACACCTACAATAAACCATAAACTTTAGAGCACAGGATGGAATGTCAGGACAGAAGAAAAATGTCTTCAGAAAGGTAAAGCAGTATAGGTGCATAGCTCTATAGCTTTATATGTGTAAAACAGGCTAACAAGAACAATGGTTTTTTTCAGCCTAGTCATGCATCCCTAATCTCTGACAAATTCTGATACCCTTGATAAGTGTAAGCAGGCTTTTGGGCGCTGACACATCTACAAGCTGTGGAGTGAAAGATGAACTGCCTACAATTTCCCTGTGTCCATTAAAGACATTTGTCCTAAACCAGTTATGACTGTGTTGTTCCGCATCCCATTGTGCATCTTGCTCATGATGTGCGTTGCAGCAGAAGGGTGCTTCACATAGATGGGGAGCTTGTTGCATATAGGGTGTAGTGTCTGGGTTATGTACCTGTGTCTCCAGCATGTCCTGTTTATATCACAGTCAAGGTGTAGGTGTGTAAAACAAATAATTCAAGTGCTAGTCCTTTCTTGGATATGCAGGAGGTACACAGTATGATCTGACACACGCCTGTATGGTAGCCATACACCTCCCCTCCAAAGCATGTAGGAGACAGAATACACAGTTACAGCCTTGACATGGTCTGCATAGGACATGTTATGTACACTATGTACTGGTTTACTGTGGAACCTCTGTGGCTGTTACAGTTGTCGGATATGCCTGTGTAGTTGCATATCAAAGGTGTCATTGCACTCAATGATAGGTGTGATGAGTGCCAAATACAGTATGACAATGAGTCTGGGATTTACATGCCATACCTTTCTCTATAGGTTGTGCAACATTGAATGAATCCCCACATCTTAGTGACCAGTGAAAGTAAAAGGCTAGATCACTTTCTGTGTCCATAAGCCCCTGACTAATGGGTCAACTGTTGGAGGTGTGTGGACAGTACAATATTTTCCATGGATGGATGACTTCCCAAAGGATTGTATTGTGCATTCTTTGGCATTTAGTATTTGTCAGTGGCTCTGACAACAGCTAAATGTTTGTGTCAGCCCATCATGGGTAACTGTTGGTTCTGTGTGGGATTCTGTAACAGCTCCAAATTTCAATCATCTGCAAATGTAGTCAGTCTGAGGTCAGTGACAGTGGCTATGACTACAGTGAAGGGAATGGCCAGAAGGGAAAATCCCAGGAATTATTTGTGAGGGTAGTCCACTGGTAACTGGCCTTATTTATTGGTGGACTCACCAATGTTATTGTTCTGGATAATGTCTGTCAGCCACTTGGCTATCCACCAGCTGACATACAAGTGTGTAACTAACCTCTATAGTTTATCAACAATGCCTGATGTCCTAATAGTGGGAAATGCCCTGCCAGGCCATGGTTGGTGGAGTTAATAATTTTCCCCTCATCCACTGCTTTGTTTACCACTCAGTGAGGTCCACCAGGTAGGGTTGGCGTGATCTGCCCTTGACAAAACCAGACTGGGTTTGTCCAGTGTCTGTAGGTGTACTACATCTTTAGTGGTCATTTCCATGATATTTCTTTTTATGGCTTTAAATATCGGACTACAGAGACTTCTGGGGACAGTGCTTGTCACTGCATGCTGGTTGTCCTGTGTGCATCTTAGTATTGCAGTTAATTCCATAATGGTTTTCAAGAAAATTGTCACCCAAGGTGTTTAAGACTGCATGGAGCACAGACATACACTGGAAGGGAAACTAATACATACACACTGTGATGGTAAGGATGGGATATTTACACAGTTATTCTGCAGTTTGACATTAATCAAGCAGTGAAACTCCTGTTCTTTTACTCTCACCAGAAGCCAAACATTAGTACCAAGCTCAAGATGAGAATCAGGCCACAGCCTGTTTGTTGATCCACACAACTGTCCTACATGATGCAAGGCTCTGTAGGCTTGACATACCCATTTCCAGGTAGATGCCCTGATTAGCAACCAGAGCAATCATTTGACTTTTGCATGTGCTGTCTTGTTTTCCAAGCCTCGTGGGATTTGACTAGGGTATTGACCTCATGGTAGTTAGGAGCACAGCTGCTGCACCACAATACAACATTCAAATGTCAGGTGACATAGATATCCAAGGTTGCTCAAGCAAGTTCCATAGCAGCAATGATCCATATTAGTTGACAATTTCACAGCAAGTCATGTAGCCTGCCCTTCAACAGCGTAATGGTGGACATCTGCATGACATGGATGTGAGGCCTACTGCTCCCATATGTCCTAGGTATGTCATACTGTACATGTATGTTACCGGAACACAAGTCTGTGTTCTCACATCATTTCACACAACATCCAATTCTGGTTGCTTGACAGCCATTGTAGATTTGTAAGGCCAAAGTAATGGCTGCAAAGTTTAACAGGTTTTCTCTGCTTGCACATACCTCCAAATCTTCATTGCAGAGTGCCTACAGACAGTATGTTTGAGGCTATCAACCACTAGGGTGTAGCAGCATGACCCTAACTTTGCTGAAGTTGTACATTGTCACATTTGTAGGTATGATATTATGACCCCGACTAATAAAGTATCATGGTTAATGCCACATGCCTGGCATAGCATCATACTCAATCTACAATGTTATGACACACTGACAGGTACTGTTATACCTTAGGATGACAACATAAAGGTGATGACATGTTAAATGTAAGGATCTGTCAATCCACTGCCTAACCATAGCCTGTTGTGACTTATGCCCAAGCAGGAATCTATTGCTAATGGATTATTATTGACTGCTGACGAGATGTGGAAAGCATTCCCAACCCTCTACTGCTACTCCACACAAACACAACATGTTAGAGATGTGACTATATTAAAAACCTTGCATCCATGCTCTCTCACATACCAGTTGGAACATATGACAATGAGTGGGTTGCCAACATGCACACCTCACCTCCTACCCCACCCAAGTACACATCACACATACTTACATGTGCACAGGTCCTTACCAGACACATAAGTAAACACCAGACACCTCAGAAACCCAAACTCGAACTTGCGACACATAATCATACCTCTGCAGAACACAGTACACACAACAGCTCACTCACCACTGTCTCACGGGTCAAACACCTAAGGCAAAACACAAAATCAAACATATTACTCAGGTGATTACATAGTGAGACACATTGATGTGTCTCTCACCAGACTACATAAGGGAAAGGTCACAGTCAGCTTTCTATGAGATGCCAAAATACACCATATCACACATGCACTCAAGTCTGTCGACATCAGGTACTGTTATGATAATGTCATAGTTCTTGTTGGTATATACGACTTGAAACATACCTCTCTGGACTGTATGTAGAGACATGGCTGAGCTTACAGACTATGTGTCTCAGGTATGCATGCCCTTGGCCTTGAGCTGCATTTTATTGTCACCTAGGATGATGGCTCAATACAAATGGAAAATGATTGACTTCAATAACTGCTGTAGTGTGTGTTGTCATTGGAAGGGGATCCACTAGCTGTCAGCCTGGGATGACCTGTTCAACAGACCTCAGTGCTTTGCCAGAGATGGTCTTCATCTCTCATCCCTGGGATTTTGGCTACTGGCCAAGGCTGTTGTCACCACCCCACCCCCCCCCCATAGTGCGTCTTTTATGTGGTGCCTCAAGGGAAAATTTTCCAATGAGAAAACACCATCTACAAACAACATCCCAGTTATGCTCCTAAATGCTAGGAATGTCATCACTAAACTCCACACACTGGAAGCTGTCCCCACCTTGAAAGATTCAGACATTTCTGCAGTCACACACACCTGGGTCAAGGCTATGGAGAGCATCACAGCCATACCAGGCTACACTTCATTCCACACGTTCAGACCTCAAACTTAAAGTATGCAAAGTAACGGAGATGGTGTATACATATTCATTAAGGATAGATCACATCCAGACTGGTTGGAGAGTATGATTCTCTGGAAAAAACTGCTGGTGTTATTGACTGCTTGTAGGGCACCTAATCAAGCCATTACCAGTTACAGGAGCTGCTCCATGAATCAGGACACCCACTATGCTTATATGGATCTACTGAGTCTATCGAGATACATCAAAAGAAGTTGGTTTTGTTTAACTTCAACTACCCACCAAATAGGTAGATTACTCGTGCTCAAACTCACTTGCCCAGAAGTTAGTTGACTTACTTAACTGCAGTGCCCTGTACCAGTGGGGTGATATCCATACCAAGGGTGCCATAATATGGGTGACCACTGTAGAACTTCGACTCTGAGGTCCTCCCTGGTAAGATCTGACCACAAGGGGGTGTCATTCAAAATATCAAACCTGACCCCACCCCCCTTGCAACAGATAAAGTAATAAAGTTCAAAAAAGCAGATTATAAACTCATATGGGATGGAATAAATGGCATGACTGCACCACCCTCCTCAGATGGAACTGGCAACTATGCAGAGCTGTACACCAATGCTTTATACAAGCACCTGTACAACTGCATTGACTCACCTGTACTTGACAGGAGCAAAACAAGCTCCTCATGGCACAGCAATCCTGCCTGGTGGACAACTTCCGTTAGCAGGCTTTACAATAAGAGGTTGACATTGGTATCGCAAATTAGAAGAGAGGGAGCCCCCTAAAATGTTAGCAATCCCTCCTCAGCTTAAATAAGCAAGTAAGTGTTGTTGTGAAGTCCTGCAAAACAAAGTATGGGACAAAATTTGCCTCCTCCACAAAAGACAACCACAAGGCATTGTGTAGTTACATGTGCAAAGTAAAAAAAAAGGTCCACAGTGTTGCCAAACTCATACTTAATGATACCACATATAATGAGGGTGTAGACATAACTAACCTGTTGGCTGACAGCTTCTGTGACAACTGCACTCCACTGTCCCCACCATACATACACCATGACATCCCTACAACTTGTCACATACCTTGTATCTCTAAACATCAGGTGGTAAATGGCCTCTCTAAAGTGATAAACACAGGATCTATTGCACTTGCTAACATCCTAGGCTGCATTCTACATACCAACAAACATGGATTACTAACACCCTTTTAAATTTTTTGCAGTCAGAGTGTAACCACCGGCTGTGTCCCAGCTGGCTGGACAATGGCCACTGTTATCCCCTTGCATAGAGGTGGTGTATCCACTAACCACTGGCACTACAGACCTATTAGCCTGACTAGCCATATCTGCAGGATGGAGGGGGCAAATAATCATAAACCTTATCAACAAAGATTTAGGTAATCTCAAAATACTTGACCCTACACTGTTTTGATCTCTGAAAGGGAAATCATGCTTGTTAAACCTGGTGGGCATCTACGAGGAAGTCACCAATGACCTGGATGAGGGGGTCATGTGTGCTTACAAACACCTGCACTTTGCTAAGCTGTTTGACACTATCTCCAATCGGGCATCATTTAAAAACCCACCCAGCTAGACTTTAACAGTAATATCATTAGAGGGGTCACTAACTGGCTCACTGATAGCACTCATATAGTCAGAATAAGGGTATCCACCTCCAATAGCAGAGCTGTAACCAGTGGTGTTCCACAGGGTTCAGTCCTGTGTCCTCTAATGTGTGGAATCCATTTACCTAACATACAAACACAAAGTGAAAGCCTGTGGCTGACAAGGTTTGCTGATGCCCGCAAACTGGGAGCGGTCATAGACTGCCCAAATTATGTCAGCATCCAATAAGAGGATCATACATGACCAAATGATTGTTGCCATAATCATGGCCTTTAACTCCATGCAAATATATGTAGTATCATTCCTTACAGTGTTCCTGCTAAGTAGCACATCAATAGCAACACCTTAAGTACATTCTCAGTGGTGAGAGACCTGGGCACACAGGTTTACACCTACCTTACCTTAGATCACCAAATCTCCACAGTGGTAAGAAGGACATTATATCTTTCTCACATCATAAATGAGGGCACTGTCACCTGAATATAAATTAGTTATAACCTCCATGTACCCTTCCCTCATCAGGCTAATATTTGAGTGCAATGGCCATTTTGTTATATACATTTCCAAGCATCAGTGGCAATTGGAGAGACCACAGTTCCTTAGAAGGAAAAGTCAACTCTTCAGCATCTGTGCTATGGAGATTGTCTAAAATCACTGTCACTTTAGTCTGTGTCATACAGACTACTCAAAGGTGATCTCTGCCTTGCATATGAGGCAATTTGTAATCCTGCTTTATTGGAAATGCTGCATATCCGTAAGTCAAATCCTACACGGATTACTCACTGTAAGGACCTTAACTTAGTATGCATGTGACATAGTGACTATATGCTGGAGGGAGGGATATGTCTACCACAGTTTAACAAACATTTGCAACAGACTCATACTTAATGTCAAACAGAGCACCTCATTGGCTCTCTTCAGATGTAATCTGTATGATTGGATAGGAGACCATAATTTCACCACAGGGGTTCTACCTCTGCCCCTCTTGGACAGGGTAATAGCTACTGATCTTGTAAATAAGAGGAAAACTTGGCCATTAGCCTAGTAAGTTCCAATAATCCTATGATCCCATAGGCTGATGTAAAATGCTCCGACTAAAATCCACACACACACCAACATGGCTACAGTGAGAATAGTACCACTACCAATTAATGTTTACAGAATACTGCAGACATACACACCCAAAGTTGACTACAATGAGAGTAGAAGCTCTACCGATCTACTATTATACACTACAGCTCACACTACTTAATGCACACACCACAGCTCAAGTATGATATTAACATGTCTTTAGATACTCTTATGGTAGAAGACATCAGCAGGCCTTGTGGAGGACAGGAATTTGAGGCCTGCATCACCTGTTATGCCCCAAATACTGCAAAACCCTGCATCTTTCTAAGTCAGTGTGGTAATCATAATTTTATCATCGGGAAATCCACATACACACCATGTGGGCTAAAGTAAAAGTTTAGCCCCTATTTATCTAGTCTTACACACTACAGATCACAGTACTTAATGTAGGTGCCACGGCTTAAGTGTGACATTAAGTTGGCTCTTGGTAGTCTTATGATAGATGACATCAGCAGGCCTTCTGGAAGACAGGAGTTTGGAGGCGCATGTCAACTGCAAGGGCCAAAATGTACATGTCCAGTGCAGTTTGGAAGTCAGTGGGGGATTCACACTTGTTTTGTGGGAAGATGTACATACACACACAAACACACCATGTTGATGGGAGTGAGATGAGAAACCTTAACTACCTAAGGTCTAACACATTACTTAATGCACATGTCACAGCTCAAGTCTGTGTTATGAATGACTGCAGGCAAACTACTTGTACAGGACATAAACAAGGCCTGTGTTTTACAGCATGTGTGGCCTGCAGAATGACATTGCTTCTTACGGTCATCTGCATGTAGTAGCCTAGCAGTCAGACAACTGTTTTCTATCCTAGCTATGTGGCAACAGTAGCCGTTTTGGCCATATGTGTCTGTTTGCATTTGGATGGGTAAACCTGTGGCCAAAATCAATCTGCCCCGTCAATGCATGAGTACACAACATTATACAACTTGTTCACTTGTGTATGTGTGGTGACATCCAGCAAGTAAGTTTATTATCTACTGTTGAGCCCTTACTTTTGGTCCTTTAACTAACATTATATATGTGTCATAGTGCAGCTTTACTCACCACAGTCTGGGTATGTCGGGCACACACAAACATATATACATATATATTTATGTATGTAACAAAAAAAAATATATATATATATATATATGTATGTGTGTGTGTGTGTGTGTGTGTGTGTGTGTGTGTGTGTGTGTGTGTTTGATATATACATGTGTTACCTAGACATATGGGAAGAGACAGAGATGTATGTACGTATGTTTATATCTCTATCTCTCTCTCTTCTCTCTCTCTCTCTCTCTCTCTCTATATATATATATATATATATATATATATATATTCGTGTGTGTGTGTGTTTGATATATACATGTGTTACCTAGACATATGGGAAGAGACAGAGATGTATGTACGTATGTCTATATGTATCTCTCTCTCTCTCTCTCTCTCTCTAGATATATATATATATATATATATATATATATATATATATATATATATATATATACAGAAAGAGAGAGATAGTGAGAGACAAATATCTATCTATATATCTATATCTATATATCTATCTATATCTATATCTATATATATTTATCTATATATATATATATATATATATATATATATATATATGTAAGAGTCATTATGCAAAGGACAATGAATTTGCAAGTGTATGAGCATGCCTAGTGGGAGTTCTGGCTAGTTATAAACTGACTCCAGCCCACACCTAGCTATACTCCAGTCCAGCATTTTGCGTATTACACAATATGACATCTGTCCCTATTTCTGCACTGCTACACTTCACTCACATTGGTTAAAATTTTCTGAAGTTGTCTTATGTAATTAATACGAGACAGAGGTTTAAATTGTTCAGTACACACAGACGGACAGTCTGTAGAACACAAATTATTAATACCTCACATCCAAAAAACTGGACACTTCTAGATTAGAACCATGAATACCATCAAACAAGGTGATTGCCTTAGTCTTTTAAGCCACAGAAGCTACTTGACAAACTGGGGTCATTCATCACACAGTCACCTGCATAAATACGTACATTGGTTATTCCTTAGTTATGTAAGACATACAACGTATGATCAATTTTTATATTACTGTCCCGAAACTGAGTGAAATGCTCCTCTACCACTGATGAGTTACTGTTACAGCAGTTACAAGGGTACACTGCTGTGTTGTGGGTGGGGGAACAACAAATTATGTTCTGCTTGGATACACAATAGTCTGACTATCATTTAACCTCACTGTCTATCACCCTTCAATGATGTACCAGTAATCTGTTGCAGTAAGACTACATGAATATTCCATGCATGAGGCCTACTGAATAGAAATGAAAACATGTTGGTGGAATGTGGATATGTAGTCTCATGTGGATGTCATTTCTGTCCAACTAGCCCACTGTAGTTACTTGCATAATGTACACGGTCCATGCATACGATGACATATCATAATAATCCACTAGACTACTGTGTAGGTTATGGACTTACTCTGCAAATGCAGTCTGATGCAAGCAGTACACAGCCAATATATGGATAGGTACAGGATTTGTGAGTTCCCTGGCATCAGTTTTAATATCTGTATGTGAGTAAGAGTAAGGTGTTAGTCCCTAGGTTGTTAGTGAATGTGCTATGCATTGTATCTTAGCCAAAGCCAGGGTGTATTGAGCATGCCTACATCTGCCTACAGGGACATCAGCAGGGGGTTACTCCTCTGATTCCTCCTGTGACTATGGCTGTGGTGACCTAGGAACTGGTGGGGGGCTATGTATCCCTCCTCTTTGCTGACCCTGCTGCAGCTGTTTCCACAGGGCCAGTTTGTGTAGCATAGCACATACTGTGAATATTTGTGCACATGTGGATGGAGTATGCTGCAGGGCTCCACCAGATATATTGAGGCACTGGAACTGTGACTTCAGAAGTCCAAACACATGCTCTGGGATGTTCCTAGTTTGTGTTGTGTGTCTCATTATGGCATTCTTCCATTGGTGTGTGTGCATTTCTGATGGGTGTCATCATCCATGGTTCTACGGCATAGCCAGCATCCCCCAGTAAATGGCCATGGGGGATCCCCCCCCCCAGCAAACATCTGGTACAGCTGTGATGTGTGCCAGATATTGGAGTTGTGGTAACTGATGAACAAAATCCAAATAAGTTCCAGACAGGCAGGTATACTGGACTCCAGATGTAACTTTAAATCAAAATAAATTTATTTGTATAAAGTGCTTTTTGTCCAATTCTATACATGAACTTCTTCAGATACACTGTTACTGAAGAAAATGGTGCTTAAAATACTCTCCCTTACTAATCAAGTGATCAAAAGACTAATCAAGAATTTAAAGTGCCCTCTACATAAGAACACATATTACTCAGACTTCTCTCATACAAAAGCATATACTAATACTTTTTTAAAAAAACAAATAAATGTTAAACATGAGTAAAAACATGAATATGAAAATATAAATTCCTATTCAACTACTCATAAATATAATCTTTTTAAATTTTTCAGTTTTAAGATGCTGTGAATAGAACATATCATTTAAACCTGGTAGTGTATATGCATCCAGGCGTATTTGCCACAACAATTCAGATAATTCCAACATTACTGTCATTGGACCACATTTTGGGTTAGGCCGCATCTGCTGTATTATCCAAAATTTAAAAGTGTTCCCTGGGTCAGACTGACATGTTTTGCTAGGGCATTTTCGCCCTTATTCCTGGAAATACTATATAGGTGTTCATAAATCCTTTCACGTAATTTTCATTCGTTTTTTCCTATATAGAATGTAGGGCATTCTTGACATCTAGCCAGGTACACAACCATTTTAGATTGACAATTGCATCTTTTATTGTTCTTCAATTTCATGCCCCTAACTTCTACATAATGCCCTTCTATATATTTACAATAGGGGTAACTGCCACATTTAAAGGATTCCTATACAATTTAATTGGAAGATTATTTACAGGAGGGGCATAAATTTGAAAAATATTTTGGAGAAAGAAAAAATTACAACAGAACATAAAAACAGAAATGTTGAAATATTTTTTTTTTATTTCTGTTAAGCATGGTGGTGCTGCGGTAGCGTTGTCGCCTCACAGTAAGACGTTGTCCTGTTCGATTCTCAGCTAAAGCGTCTTCTGTGTGGAGACATGCGTGAATGGGCGTACCTTCGTTGAAGGTTATGCGTCAGGGCTGGCAACTCGGTATGTAAAAATCTACTGCCAATCATTAGCGGACTGGAGTTCCGCTGTGACGACCCCTAACCGGGAAAAGCCAAAAGATACAAAAAATTTCTGTTAAGCATGTCTGCACACTGTGGCGCACAGCACAAACATGCCAAAATTATTTCATAAAAATTATTACTAATTTTACATATTCCCTTCCTTTTTCAGACATCCACAATGTACCTATTTCACATATATGTATGTGATCTAACATTTTTCTGGGAGTTATGTCCATATTTGTGGACTTTTACACCCCCTTCTGTCAGTGTTGACTCCTGTACACATACACTATGGACACTGAATGACAGTCTACATGGATGACTTTCTGCTTGTTGGATTGCTCCACCTGTGTCACTTGCATAAGATTCAACAGCTTATGAGGTAATTTAAATTCCATAGAACTTTCCCTGTTTGCGCATGCTGGTGCACTGCTAAGGAATGCTTACTGAATCTAAAATTGTTAGTGCTCGTGTACACATCACAGCGTGATGTGTACACCAAAAAAAATTTTGTGAGGCTTAGTCTTTTATGCAAGCCTTGGAGAGATGTGGTAAGCCCTGAACTGTATATAGCAAGCATTTCATCAAAAATAAGAGAGACAAATAGCCTTTATTTCTCTTCTGTTTAAATATATTAATTTGCACTTAGAGTGGCCTGTTTAGTGATACTTTTCTGCTTTTTCTTAAGTTTTAGCCAAAAAAAGGTATCTGATTGCATTTTTAATTTGTTGTAAGACTTTTGTAGCTTAATTTGCAGGTATGGGAAGATTGTGTAAATACATTATACTGCATTTCTATCAACATCAGTAGAATTACTTGTAAAAGCTAACTGTTTATATTTTGTATCCTGTCTATGGTGTTCTAGTCTTGTGGTCTTGTAGGTTCATTCACAGTTGTGACACAGCAGTGAACTACTGTCAGATTTGAGTACCATTTAGTCATTTATTACTGCATTTTTTTTCCATAAACAGTGTAACTGGCAAATTTCTGCCTTAGACAGTGGTAGAATTACAGTAGTGAGACTATTTATACATTCTGCTCCAACATTGGTGCTTCACTGCTTATACAGTTCTTTATATTCCAGTTTTGCTGCTAGAGTTTTATATTCTGATTATTTTCCTGCTCATACTTCCATTTCTGTTCACCTCTTCTTTTTTGTCTGCCGCAACCCCACTAAGACATTAAGATAAAGTTTCTGAAATTCTAACATACCTGCGGTCAATGACCTGTATTTCCTGCAGCTTGAATTTTTCTGAACCCTCCCACCCTTTTTCTGATGTGATTTTAAAAGCCTGTGCCTCTGGTTTCTGCCCCCTATGATAATCTGATTCCCAAAGTCCCTCCCTCTTTTCTTGTATTTTCTGCTGTGTAAGCCATTTAAGTACTCTTTCCACTCATTATTTTCCAATAGATCCATGATACTGAGTGCCCGCCCAGCAAACCAGTATTGCTCTTGAGTAAACCTCCTTTACTACATATCGTCTTCTGCTCATTCTCTCACAGATTCCATCTACTAGGCACCCTTGTTATGTTCTGAGAGGCTCCCGAATGAATCCGGTTCCATCCCTGGCACACAAGAGATTTATTTTATTATATTGAATTCAGTTAACTGTTTTAGTATGCTACTGTTTCATTTTTATTTATTTGTTCATTTTGTAAGTTAAATCATTTTAGAGGTCCCTAATACTTGAAATCACCTTGTCCAGGTTGTTGTTTAGGTTCTTTGGTGGTAGCATTACACTCTCAAGCTTATGTTTTTAGATTAAGAGGAGTGGGTTAGTATATTTTGTGACAGTAGGTGTTGGCCTGGTCTA
Organism: Protopterus annectens; assembly: GCF_019279795.1. Lineage (NCBI taxonomy): Eukaryota > Metazoa > Chordata > Ceratodontiformes > Protopteridae > Protopterus > Protopterus annectens. Next base: position 1,735,683,929 of record NC_056728.1, read on the forward strand.
TCTGTGTTGAGAAACACATAAAAAAACTGTTAAGACAGGGACTTACTTGATTGATGTTGAAATTAATTTGAGAGTCTTTTTCACTGTGCTTTTATGTTAGGAAGTCATAAATCATCTAATTTGTGGTAGAAGGTGTTTACCTGGTCTTTCTGAGTTGGGAAGCACTCCAGAAGAGCTCAAAATGTAGCTGTTTATCAGCCTCAGGGCACATGGATAAATTGTTTTCTGTTTGCTATAAATTAAGTACACTTGTGAGGCTATGTGTTTATCTCTACAGAGTTCAGCAACACTTGGCAATCATGCCTGGGAGTTTAAAGTGCTTCTACTGTATCCAGAACCATCCAGGCTAAGATAAGCTGCATTACTTGACTTTTTTTTGCACTAGGACAATATTAGTTGTGATCACTACTGTTTGACTGCATTTTTAAAGCAGTTAGTTTTGTGACAGAAAAATCATTCTTTTTCTCTCTGTTGGTCTTTTGAATGGTTTGTTTTCTAAACTGCATTGCAGAAGGATGATCTAAACAGTGACTTAGTTGTTTGTTGTTGAATTGCACTAGGGTTGCCACCTTTTCAAATGCCCAAAGTGGGACATTTTTTGTACAAACATCAGATTTTGCAAGGCAAAACATACCCACGGCCATTACAATGGACAGAACTTCACTTTTTTTGCCTAAACAAACACTTATTCTTGTAGCATTTTAGTTGCTTATTCTGTTTCTTATAACATTTAGGTGTTTCAGAAACATAATAACTGTTTTATGCAACTATTACATTAAATATAGGAAATATGTTTGTCCTAATATCTCAGGACATTTGCCATTTTTTTCAATTTTTATGCAGGACACAACTGCCCAAAGAGGGACTGTCCCTCACAAAGTGGGACAGGTGGTAACCCTAAATTGCACTTGAGAGTCTTTTTTGCTGTGCTCTAACATTAGGAAATTTATGGTTGTCCATCTTGTGGCAGAAAGTGTTTGCTTGGTCTCTTCGAGTTGGAAATCACTCTGGCAAAGCTCAAAGTATAGTTGCTTATTGTCCAGAGGGCACAGGATTCAATTATCAGCTTTTTTTGTTTGCTATAAATTAGGCACATTTTGCTGAGCTGTTCAGGGCGTTCTGCAGTTGGCAGTGCATTATACAGCAGCAAATGCTTAGACAGTAAAATTTTTCTATAAAACTAGTATTGGAACTGTAACCTGTAACACAGTGAAGCATTGTATGAAGTTTAGTTCTGTAAATGTCAGTCCTTAAACCATAATAGACCACCCTAATACATGTCCAGACAATATGGATATGCAATTTCCAAATGTCTCTGTGGCCAGCTTAGTAGCTATGGACATCCTTAGACAATGTAGCAATTGTCTCATGTTCTCAGGCAACCATTTAATCCTTAAAGAAACTAACACAGTATGCAAGAGATATACGTACACAACTTCCTTGGAGGCAAAAGTCTCACAAACAAGGTTATCAGAACACAAAAACTGCATCCTCCACACATACCACTCACTACATACACAGATGATATGATGCTGAGACACTTAGAAACATTTCCAATCCTCAAAGACCTCCTGTGCCTACAAACAGCAATGCCTATCCTCGGCAATCTCTACAGCACACATCAAAAACAACAAAAACACACTTAAGCCTACACCCAATGGTCTCCTAAGATCAAAGCCCTTAAGGTGAAAAAATACTTTGCTTTTAATTTTTTCTATTGTATAAAACACAGATGCTCCAATCACTAGGTTATAGAAGGAGGAGATAATGGTCAGTGGCGTATCTCAAGCCAAGATCCACAATATCCTGCAGGCACTCGTCAGTGCACCACAGCTAGAAATATCGTTCTGTCATACTCTGTGTGGGTGCAAATGACCTGAGATGCACTTCATTAGACTATATGAAAATAGATGCTATGGCTCTCTCAGTCTGAGTATGTCACAGAAAGACAAATGTTTCATGTTTTTACACAAATACCCTAGAACAGATACTGCATGTCCCAAAGTGAAGTTCAAACATACTGGACCCAGAACTCACCAACTTGGGGGAGCATTGCACGCCTCCATGTCACATCTTCACTGGTGAGGTCATACAAAACTATCTCCTTTGAAATAAAAATCAACTCAGAAAACCTAACTAAACATGTAACAGTACAGAAAACTCCATCCTGTGAATGACAGTTTGTCAAAATTCAGTGGTTGTCAAATTCTGAGATCAAAGCAACCTATGCAGAATTCTTCACAGAAACCCTGTGCTAACATATGAATGGCTGCAGAGAAGCTTCTGTACCTACCAGAAGAACACCTGTAAGAAACACAAAAACAAACCTTAAGGTGTATAAGAAAAGGAAAAAAGTTATGGCCAAAATCAAAGCTACTCTCAGAAAGACAAGGGCTCACTGATTAAACTAAACAAAAAATTACGGGTATTAATTTTAAGTCCAAGAAAGCCAACTACAAGATCACAATAGCCTTTCATCCTAATGACAACCACAAAGCCTTCTACAGCTATGTCTGAAACCTTAAAGGTAACACACAGCAGTGTGCTGAATTTGTGGTAAATGGCACCACCTTCACTGAGCAGAGAGAAATCGAATCTGTTGAATCTATTGGCTGACAGATTCAGTTCAAAATTTGCCCCCACTCCCCTTCTGCTTCTCCCTGTGAAATCCCTTCTAGAATATCCCTACAACTATCAGCAGTGAGCAGGTCTTGGAGGTGCTTTCCAAGATCAAAAACACTGCCTCAAAGGACCCCCAAAATATTTCATGTTGCTTCCTAAGTAACTTAAAACATGACCTTTTAGGACAACTTGAGACATTTTCAACTACAGCCTCAAAACAGGTTATGTACCAAATGAATGGAGGACTGCAATGATCATGCCTAACACAGAAAAATGACTGGTGACAAAGCCATTGTTTAAAACTCAGTACCAAGTAATGCATTATAGTGCTCTTTGGGAAAATGTCGACTCAAGCCAACTACTCCATCAATAAAATTCTCATAAGAGCTAACACAGTAGTTAGGGATCTGGGAACATATGTAAGCAAGTAATCAAGTCTTTGACCAGCATGTAGTCAAGATAGTAAAAAGCCATTCTATGTCACCCAGCTTATAAACAAGAGTGTGGCATCCAGGTCCACGGCAATTACAGTACCACTTTACTTGGCTTTTATCAGACCCATCATTGAGTACATGCAGAAGAAGGCATTTGCAACAGTTGGAACACCCACTGAGGATGGTAACCAGTAGAGCCCAGGGTATTAACACACTGTCCTACGCAGATCACCTTAAGGCCTTATCTCTATTCTCAGTCTCCTATAGGTTACTAAGAGGCAATTTATGTCTGGCACATAAGGCATCTTCAGATCCAGCTCTGATGGATCTTTTGCATATCTGCAAAATAAGCATTGCCTGAGACAAATTGAAGATGCTTTAGAGACCAATATGTGTCTCAGAGGAACCATGGCTCTCAGTTGATGTGAAGTAGAGTACATCTCTGACCCTATTCAAATGTAACCTCAACCACTGGATGGGAAATTGTAAATTAACCCCAATCTTGTCCCCATGTCTCTAGTGGACTAAGGCAGACAGTAAGTAAAATATTACCTAACTTGACCTACACACAAAGCCCTTACCCACCTCCAAACTAACATACCCCTCCTGATAGACATCTAAGGTACACGGAACACAATTGGATTGGCTTATAAAGGCCCTGGTGGTCATTATCCTATTATTTACATATGAACCTATTAACTATGTGGCTGAGTGCAATAGATATAGTTATTGTTTGCAACGGATACGGATTAAAGGCAGTAGAATGAAAGTGAAGCATATGCAATCCTAGAAAGCCAGTGGCTATAGTTTTCTTCTAGTACACAGTGTGAACCTTATTTGGATGTGTCAGGCACTGGCCAAAGCCAATTTTAGCAGCTTTTGTTTAATATATATTTTTAAGACTGAACACCCCCACATATATTTCATTATTGGCATGGTTTGTAGGGCTGTGTCTGACATGAAACTTACTTTGCTTTTAGTTTAAGAATGATTATCCCTCTACCTACCATTTAACACCCCCTTAAATATTGTGTAATACAGTATGAGAATACAGTCAAATGTTACTGTTTTTTCTCCTTCTTCACTGCCTCATACCTCTTCATTTTCATGGTCACACATTTCTCACCACTATTCATGCAGATTCGATTCAGTACATGCTTGGATTCAACACTACTGCTTGTTTAAGGAATTCCCTTATTTATCCATTTCTCCTTCAGTATCCTGAAGGCCACTTGGATGTTTGTCACACAGTTCCTCTTCCACTACTAAATCTTCTGGTTGGAAATCCATTATAATGCCACCAATTTCTCTCTAAAAGGGTAAAGCTCTTCTTGTCTTCCTTCTCTGTTGTTCACTGGTACTACAGTCATGGTAAGGAAGTTTTATTGTCTCAGATTTTTAGTTCAGAGTTCAGCTGTGATTGGATGGTAGCTAACATACCAAGGCCACTTAGAAAGTCCCACACATTTTTTTCCTAATGTGAGATAAGATCTAGGAGTGAGATAATGATATCAATACTTGATCTCCTCCGTTGGTGGGAGCCACTGTATCCAGTTACTACTTCAATTTTCTGGTATATTAACACAGCTTAGAAAAATGGTGGCACACCTATCACCTAGGGATTGTATACAGCCCTCTAGCTTCTTGATGTTCTTTTGCCTGTCCAGCCTAGGTGTGAAATGTTCAGATAAACAGGTGTTTGGATAATCCAGTGTGCCTGCCATCTAGTTGTTTTACCAGGCAATCACAATATGAAACTAGTACTAATGAGGATTTATTTGGAAAAAATTTGCTGGGCCGTCATTGGTAATTTGCCCTTTTCCCCAATGGAGAGCAATCTCAGAGTTGGTATATTTAGTTAGGGGGGGTGTGGGGGCGATTAGTGTTTAAAGGTTTGTTTCCTACAGCCAAGCAAATTTTTTCCCAGGGAAAAAAATTGTGTAAATGGCCGTTCGCAGTTTTAAGGGTTTGACATATACGCGTCGACGTTTAGATGTTCAATCACATAATATAGACCCTATATGTGTGTGTGTGTGTGTGTGTGTGTGTGTGTCCACCAAGCACATCATGACTGTGTGACAAAACCGTATGCACTTGGGATTTGTATACAGTATTGCCCAGAGCCATCCACTATTATTTATCCACAAATCCAGTCTGGTGAAATGGTCATTTAAGCTCTGCTAACTTTCACTTCATTCTGATAATAACTCATTTGCTATGTTCTATGTTTCCTCTCTCTCCACCCACTGTTTGCAGAAGCAACCCGTTAACCCATGCTGCTGTCATTGCCAGTATACCTGCACTCTGTTCTCTTCTCATGGTACAACATTACAATATTTTTGAATGATTTTCAAATATTTTCATTTTTTTTCATGTTGTGTTGCCCTTGTTAAGCCATTTGTGAGCTCCACATTATGTTAAAGACATCACCGATTCTCTTCCTCTTCTCCTCCTCTGGCAGTTCTTTAACTTCCTGATATTATGGTCACCATGCATTCCACCTTTCTGCATCTCCCATTCACTGTAACTTGGTTTCAAACTGTCATTTATTTTTTGAACATTGTTCTTTTTATTCTGAAATGTTATGTCATTTTGTGGGGTGGTGTGGTTATCATAGTCTACGGCCCTCAAACATGTGGCCCATTGACATGTGAAGTAGACCAGCACTAGACTGAGGCTTTTTCAGGATATAGCATGCTCATTGGCAGCTCAGGTTTCTCCTCTTGGTTTATACTGTGGCATTGCATGTCCATTAAAAAAAACAGTTCTGGAAGCATACATCTGCTATGTAAGTGTAGTGCGCCATATTTAAATAAACTGAATAACAGATGCATAGAGTATTCATATTCACAGGAGACACACCTGTTCTCAATAAATTCAAATCAAAATTTAATAGAATCCAGATCTGGTACTGAATAAGTTGTACAGTATTAAGCTCATATGCAAATTTTTGCAAGTGTAGTTATACAAATCTGTCAAAGGCTAGGCACAGATGTGTGAGATTCCACTGTCATGACTTAAACACACACACGCACACACGCACACACACACACTTAAATAAATATTAAATGGAAAAGAAAACAGTTTGCCATGTGACTTTACAATTCACATTTATTTTGAAAAAATGGTCCTGTTAAAAATTGCCTTACAAAGGAATTGGAGTAGTGTGACTTTTTTTTTTTTATTGTTTTTTTTCTTTTTCTTTTTTTTTATAAAGATTATGGATTGAAATTCCAACTGACTGCTGAGGACACACCAGCAGTAATTCCTGGTCTGGATGGAAGACACACAGAAACCGCAAACCCTTGGTGAGCAGGATTTATAAAGAACAAAAATGAAAACACACAGTGGCATCATTTACAGTTTGTTTAAAAATACAAATAAAAAATACAGATAAGTCATTACATCATACACTGGGTTACATCCAATTTACATTTTTTTACATAGACATCGTCTTTGTGGGAAGAAAGTGTGAGGGAAAAGAATTACATATTATCAGGTGCCATTTTCAGCCTGGATACTGAAAGGTAAGTTACTGACATAAAACAGCCCTTTGAAAACAAACATTGATTTATCTTCCTTAAGGTTTAAATTCTACATCAGCTATTATTTATCATGTTAGGTCAGCTGGTTTAGTCAAAGGCTGCACTTTATCTTATTGCTACAGTCCAGGGTGGAACAACATACAATACAACGGACAATTCAGAAGATGAATTAATCAACAGGTCAATAAACAAATCACAATTCAGCACTGAAATTACTGATCAAACCAGGGTAATAATCCAGAAAGTGTAGTACATGCATTGTTTGCAGCTTGCTTACATTGTAATTTGCATAGGACATTAATTTCATATGCATACTAATCCAGTTTACCAATTTATTTCTGATAAATGGAGCAAAAGATGATATTACACAGTGCAGGGTTGCAGAAAAAAAAACTGCAAGTTCTACCTTAGCATTACTTCACAAAGTCATACTTTTTGTAACTATTCTGTGATTAAGAGATCAACACAATATAGGTGCAGGCTGGCATTTTCTATTCGCATGCATCTTAAGTGCAACTACTGTCTAGTTTGAATCTAGTTTATGTATTGTAGATTTGGATTACAGTGTCCAAGAAAATGCTGTATATGTGGCTATAGAATGAAGGGCAGCACAGCTGCCACAAACACACCACATACACACTTCATAGTCACTCTGCTGGTAAACTACAGGTGTAATATTTAATGATTAAACAATGCAAGAGACCCAACAGATTATTCTGGTGTTACCACATTGTGCAATGTTGGCTCAGATATGGAAAACACCAATAAGAGTGTATTCTAGCATATACTAGAACAGGAGAGGTATATCCAGAAATCACTGCACACCATTTTACTTTGCTTCTGTCTTGACACACTTTCATAAGTTGTTGCATGGCAACAATATCAGACTTTAATTTTAATGTGGTCCACAGTACAGTATAAAATGGAAAAGCAAGCAGAAGCACATGCAAAAAGTGAGAGAAAGAAAAAAGAGAACCTGAAAGTAAGTAACCAAGCCTTCAAACTGACACACAGCTTTGCTGAAAATGCCAAAATTGCATGAATAATACATGGTTAACAGAAGAAACAGTATTCTAAGAGGTGATTTTTGTGTTTTGACATTTGATGCAGTAAGTCTTTGTTTTGAGACACATACATAATGTAGTCAATGGTACAGTACCAATGTTTCATAAGGGTAAACACTACACAGTCCAGGATTAATTAAAGGTTATTAATCCATAAAGTATGCCAACCTCCCTTTGAACACCAGTGGGGTGATTTGGATTTGTCCTAACTGCTGAGCATTTGGGGGACACAGCATGGGAGAAATACTTAACCATGACTAAAACTGTACATGGGCAGTCTTGTCACATCATCAGCAAATAGTGGTTGTCAACAAATAACTAAAATGGGCAGTGGCATCCATGGTGTTAAAAAGCGAATGCCAGAACTGTATAGGGATAGGATTCCCGGAAAGTAGGATGACAATTTGCCTAGAGTTACATACCATTAAAAATCATAATGTGCATATAATAATGCTTTGCAAAATACACAGATGTCAAAGAGTCATCCCATAATAATTTCCAGGTACTATACTTTGTTAAAGCACTGACTTCATCAAAGGTGGACATTTCAAAGAAGACTCAGGTATTAATTTCCAGGTAGTAGAATGTACTGTAAATCCTACTAATACAGGCCATAAAGTTCCTTAATTTTTACAACTTATAAGTAGGTACATATTATATGCTTTTTTATAGACTGAACATTCATAAAGAGCTCAGAGTAGTTTATTTTGTTACAAACCATGTCCTTAACAGAATAACTTTACGTACACTTATGATAATACTCATGAAACTGATTTAAATATATTCTAATCTACCAGAATGATCTTGCAAAACAGTCAATAAATTATGAGGTTATACCTTTGAACAGTCTGAATTGTTTAAAATTATTAATCATAAGGTTACTTGGCACGTCTAAATTTGGTACTATTAAAACTTAAGGAAAACAAATTCTTCTTAATATGAAGAAAACAAATTCTCCTTACTGTGGTTTTCCCACTAGTAAATTATATTAATAAGCAATTGTTGAATTTACAGGAAATGACAATTAGCATTTTTTTCAAAGGTGACTATTAAATACCAGATGGCTTACAAGCCAGCCTTTAAATTTATGAAACATTTTAGTCCACATGGATAACTATATTGTAAATTATTATTGAAATTGTGACAGTATATGTTGTTTTCTCTTTTAGGCTTGTTTTATGGAATTGATGTCACAAATTTTTAAATGTTAAACAACTCTTTTTTTCACACTGAAGATATGCTGCACTGTTGACTTCAACTGTGGTTGTGCTTTTCTTCTTTTTTTGCATTATGTCTATTTCAATTTGTAAATATGCAATCTGTTTTTGAGTTATCTTGCTGTATCGTTTCTAACTCTAAATGCATAAACAGTTTTATGTAAAAGGTGGTGGCAAGAATTTCAAGGTGTGAGCTTGAAAATGCTGAAGAAAACAATTTCTTAAAAATATAAGAATTACAGAGGAGTTTTTCCTTCTTCCAAAATGCAAATGCTGAGACATATTTGATAACTGTGGTGCAGTTTATCTGAAGTAACCTGGTCACTCTGGGTGCAGATCTTTAATATCCTCTTTTGTCCTGAAAAGCCTTACTGAAAAATACCACTGATTAAAATATTACACCATTCCAAATACTGCCAGGATGACATTTTCTCAAAAATGCATGAGCCAAAGTGATGGCAGACAAATGGTATTTCTTTTCTTACTCTCCTTCAATGAGTTTCCATTTGGTGACTCCTAGATGTCCCTCTATGCTTACTCCCTGATGCAAAACAGACATATAATTCATGTTGGAGAATTCTTTAAGCAACAATTAGACTACAGGGTAACTGTTTCCAGAGGACTTCATGACACCAGAATCACGCTGTGTTTCAAATCTCAATGCATTTGACTAAACTGAAGAACAAAAAAACATTTGCAACACTACACATCAGATAATCATCAGAAACTACTACCCTGAAAATGCATCCTCAAAGATTCATTTTAGTAAAATACAAGAAGTGGGGTGCTCTGAGCTGTCTGCAAAACAAACAGACTGGATAAAAACATGCCAAATGTCAGTTGTGGTGAACAGTTTCATCATCCACTCACTGCACAAATCTAAATTGTTGTTAAATTAATGGTCACTGTTATTTACACAACTGTTTCTGCATCACAACTGTAACTATTTCAATTGGGCTGAAGGAGCACTTCTTTATCAGCTTCCCTCAGCTGCATATAGAAACACAGTGAGAGGATTATTGGCATAAGCAACAGTGGAATCTTTCACAAGATCTCAAAATAATGCCAGTGGTGTGAATTTTCTGTTTTACACCACTGTACTACAACTGTTGCTTTTGAACACATGATGCATACTATACCTGACAAATGTATTAGTCATCCAATAATAAAATATCAGTAAGACAAAATATAATTTAATGGCAATACAATTTAGTATTACTTTTTATGTAACACGGAATCTGATGTCCTGCTTGTGCTATGGTGAGTAATTTCTGTCAGTGATACCACCACTGTTACAAGTGTGCAGTGCACTTGCACAAATTAACATGATCACCTGTTGTTTTGTCCATGGTAAAGTCACTGCCTGTAAAAACCAAAGACTACATCTGTAAGGGTAGTTCCCATAGTGGTATCCTGTCTGACCCCAGTTAATGACAGTTCATCCTGCTCATCTGGATTTTGCATCCAGACATAAAACAAAAATCCCTGCTTTGGCCTTAGTGCAACGTTTTCTTTTTCAGTAACTCTTCTTACCTTCTAGGGGTACAAACCTGAGTAGAATACAAAAATTAAGGTCATTGTCTCCTGACAGCTAGATCAGGCAGGATGTGGCAGGATCTCACTTATCATAAGGGAAGAAATGAATGAACCAATAGCGGTAGAAGAAAATGTAGAGTCTGCGGAGACATTGTTAACCATTATAGCACCTAATATCATCTCCCAATCGAGTCCACCCTCAATTTTAAAAGCTCCTATAAGCAGACTTGAGGAGAAACAACAACAAAAAACTCTCCATTCATATACTGAGGCAAATCACTTGCTACAAAAGTGTCTTGTTACAGTCTAAAAAACTCATATGAAGCAGTGAAACACTCAAATCCAGTCCACAAAAGCAGTAATTTGTCTTTCAGAGATGAATGCTGACATGACTAACACCCTACTGGGATTTGACGAATGCAACCCCAGACACTCTGTGTCCAGAGTGGCTGCCTCCTTTGCCCCATCAAGCTATGCCTCTGGTGTTCTGCAATGGATTCAAAGGGCCAAAGAAAACTTAAAAATAAAAATCATTAATCTTCCAGGGAGAAAAACATACAAAAAAACAATGATGCACTGGTTTGGTTGGAATGAACCACCTGTGATGGAAGAGACAGTAGTTAGAAGACAACAGAAGCAACTTTCTAAAAAGGATGGCTTTCAACTCTGTCAGTAATTTTCAACAGAACTGCTGCTCTGCTCCTGTAATGTCCAAATGATGAACATCTCACCCTCTTTGCTGTACTCTGCTACGAACAGAACATGAATGAAGACTCTCGCCAGCAACCACACAGTGCATCACAGACTGATCTCCTTTATTCTCACATACAGTTCATGGTAACTGCCTAATAATTGTTAAAGTGGTGCTTTTTGAATGGACAATATACATGCTCTTAAAAATAATCTCACAGATTTGTCTCATAAAATTATACATTTAATTCATTCAGACTGAAGTGATGCAGTTAAGTGATTCTTTGTGCTCTGTAACTAACACCAACATTCAAGAAATGTAGACTGGAGATATAATCCTTTGACCTCAGCATTTGTGTGAAAAATCATGCTACATCCACAAAACTCAAACAAGATCATGGAGAGTTCAGTTTTAAATGTTGAAGACATTTCTAATTTTACCATGCCTTTAGCATAACTATTTTGCCTACAGGGAACCGAACTGGGGGTAAAGTTTCATGTCATGCAACATTCTTTATCTGTGGCATGCAGGAGACTACAAAAGAGAGAGAGGAGAAAAGACATAGAGCATTTGTTACTGGGTTTAACATTAGCAGCCTTAGAAAACTATTGTTTTTTTATCTTCCTGGTAGCAATATGCATATGAAGCATAAAGACTAGCATAAAACAGGTATCTTTGGCTTTTATCATTTAAACAACATATATAGAATAAATCATGGTGGGCATATGCAGTCAATGATATCCAAAATCCTGTGTTTTATTGCACGTTAATGTAGTTGCATGTTCCCCCATGCAATGCAGCATATTAAAAACATGTACATGTTAAAACTTCTATGAAGGCTATACAAAAAGGTGAGTTGGGGTGGCATGCATGAAATTTTGCCTTGTTAGAAAGATTAATTCTTCTTATGTTCTGTTTTTTTCATATCTCTCTTTTTGCTCTTTGCAATGGCACACTGGCAAAATAAACATTAGGCATGTGGTATCTGCCCATGGCAACAATTTGTTAACATGGCTGGTGCAGTGGTGTAGTGGTTAACATTGTCACCTCACAGCAAGAGGCTCTCCTGTTTATTTCTCGGCTGGAATGCCTTGTGTGCAGAGTCTGCATGTCCTCCCTGCATTCGTATGGGTTACCTCTGGGTGCTCCGCTTTCCTCCCACATTTCAAAGACATGCATCTGGAGTGTTTCTCCCCGGGCCTCTGCTGAAAATAGGCTCTGTCCTAGTCGGACTTTCCTGGTCAACAAATGTTAAATAAATAAATGAATAAAATTTGTTCCTGCTTTCATAACAAAATACTTGGGTTCACTACAGGTACTTCAATCTCAAGCACTCAAAACCCACTGTCTTGAAGCCGAGGACTTGAGCTCCTTATAGCTGGAATATGCTGCTGCTGCTCACACTCAAATTCAAACACCAGTTTGGGCAAGCAGCTATGAGGGGAGTGGGGGGTTAGGATTAGAGAGGAGGAATTTGTTAGGGAGCAGGAAGGGAGTTTTAGGTTTATGGAGGAGATTGGGAGTTTTAGGTTTTGGGAGGAAAATGAAAAATTATTTTTATGAGGGGTCATTGGAGTCTTAGGTTTAGGGAGTGGGAAGGGAGTTCTCGGGTTAGGGAGATATCAAGGAATATAGGTATACGGAGTACAATGTTGGAGGTTTAGGTTTAGTGAATGATTGGGGACTTTAGGGTTGGGGGAGTGGAGGTTTAAGGTAAGGGACTGAGGAGTCATGATGGGAACTGGTTGGAAATTTTAGATTTAGGGTTTAGGTTCTGGTAGAGCTATGTAGTTTACAGGATCAGGTGATGGGAGACTGTAGAAATGAGAGTTTGGGCTAGTAGGAGTTACAGCACTTGCCTTTTCATGCAAGTGGCAGTGAACAGGAGTATTACTAGATACCAGCATGCAGGCTGCAGTAGTAGACCCAAAATATATATTGCTTGGAGAAGTAAGAGAAAAAAAAAGAGAAAAAATTATCAATTTATATCCTCCAGCTAATGATAAGAAGGTCAGAAGTTAAATGTCTGCTTTGGCTACTAATAGCTCACACAAGGACGCATCACTTATGTAGCTGTGGAGTGCTGGGAGGTTACCTGGTATCCCAAATTATTAGTTACAGATATCTGCCAGAAGCTGTACAAAGTGATGGCATACAAAACAGGCTCTACATTGAACAACAGAAGAGGTGTAAAAACACACCATGACTGAAGCAGCAAAAAAAATGCATATCTTTGTTTACTACATGATATCCTTTGGCAACTACTTGGGATGGGGTTGATGGGGACTGAGCTGCAGCACTGAAGACGCTGGAAGTAATACCTGTTATTTTGGCATTTATGCTTTTTAACAACATGATTTACTAGAAGGTACGGATTTACAAAGAAAACAGCTTCTTTAGTCAGTTTGCTTGTGAGTGTGTGTGTGTGTGTGTGTGTGTGTGTGTGTGTGTGTGTGTGTGTGTGCGTGTGCGTGTATTGTGTTTACTGGCATGTTTTACATTATAGTACATTATAAGCAGTGGTAAACCTAGATGCAGTACTCTTTCTACAATATGAAATCATATTTATGATCCATCTTTCCAACAAAACATCACAAAAATAACAAATCATTGCATTAATACTATCAGTTCAACAAAACAGTTTAGCATAGAAAAGTTGCCACCTGTCCCTCTTTGATCAGGACAGTCTCTATTTGGGCAGTTGAGTCCTTCAACGAAACATGAAATATAGCAAATGCCCTGAGATTTTAGGACAAAAAGTATTTCCTATGTTTCCTATAATAGCTAAATAAAACAACTATTTCGTATCTGGAATACTTCAATGTTACATGAAACAGTATAATCAAGTCAAATTCTATAAGACTGAGCTTTTATTTTTGCAAAAATGTGCACTATTTGTGGGCATGGTTTATCTTTCAAAGTCTTACATTACCATAAGAAATATCCCATTTTGGGCATCTAGAAAGGTAGCAACCTTAAATACATGTTCTTGCCTAACCCTAGGAAGTGAAGAGACTGAAATTACACTAGATCACTGTTTCAGTGGATTAGATCATGCAATCTCAGTAAAATAAGCAATCTCATTAAAATAAACAATAAAGAATAAATACAAATACTTAAAAATTATGGCATACATGTGCTCTTCTGAGTCTACCTGTTCTGAAAAGGTGTAACAATTAGCTGCATTTCATATACAAATGAATATGCAAACAGAATGTCAACAACCTGACATAGAAAGAAAGGCATGTACTTATCATTTGAATGGGCATGTTTGTGTGAGTGGGGGGGCACTGTGTTGCGGCCATGTTAGATAGAATAATAAGTCACATGCCACAACTATTTTTATTCTTTAAAAATAAGTTACTTAACACTGGCTGTCTACAACGACAATACTAGGAGTAACTGCTTGTATGCCATAAGCAAATGTATTCATAGTGTCACTATGGTGCATTGATGCAATGTGCATGTGAAATCAACTTGGAAAATGATTAGCAGATGTTTGTTTCTCTTTAATAAACTAAACTGGCATGCTGAAGTATGGCCACAATAAACTCTGGAAGACTATCACATATATAACAATCTGACATAGTGTGTACTGGCACAGTTCATATAGAAACAGTGTCTACATGAGTTACGTGAGCAGGGATGATGTTGTCCCTTACTGCTACATGCTGCATCACCTGCATCTATTTCTTTGGTTTCTTCTCACCTGGAATGATCACCAAGATAATGTCACTGGCATGTTGTTGAATTTGAGAAATTTCTCCCAAGCTGTGTGACCCTGGAGGATGTTATAATATGCAAACAGATAGAAGTGCCATCCCTTGTCTTGGGAGCAGGGTACCAGGGCTTGTATCACACTTCACCCAGGGCCACTACATTTGTTGTTTTATTTTAACTTGTGAAATACAACAGAATGATCTCTTGATAACTGGAGCTGGAAAAACATACATCACAATGACTTGTTTTGCTGAAGGCATATATTGGCTAGGTGTTATTGTAAAGCATTAGGACTTCATATTACTTTTTATTCCCTTGGCAAAAGGACCCTTTTGGCATGATCTACAGTATATACAAATAACATTAGTTCTGACAATATTCATGTGATGGTGACATGGCATGAATTAGTTGACTGTGTGTAACAAATTTTTTCTGAACTTTGTATACATATTAAAATAGAAAGAAAAGCTGTGTGGCTTTGTTATTTATTTATTTATTTTTTTTTTATATATAGGGACTGAATTCTGGTTTCACTGTGACGTGATAATCTAATAGCACACAAACCAATGCATCTATAAACACGTTTCTCTCTGCTGCATATGCATGGATCACCAAAATGTAATTAGAACATGTTGGTTCAAAGCTGCAAGTCACTTCTAAACAATAATACTGTTGACTACAGACATTTCTAAACTAGCAAAAAGAATCAGTATAAGGATACGCGTTGGGCACTGCTGACCTGTTCTATAAAATTGCAGACATCCTGGAATACAAATGGATCTACAGACAAATGCTGACTTTAATGGTACTCATTTGCCATCTTGCTTCACAAAAATAAAAAGATAAAAATCCAATGGCTAGCTGGCAAAAGCATGCACCCACGAAGTAAGAAACATATAGAACTTTTCTTCTAACTGATGTACCTGTTTTAGAAGCTCTCAATTTACATCACTGAAATGTTTTCATTTCTGGTGAGAAAACCACAGCATAAGCAAACGTATTTATGTACTCAGATGATGAAACATGTTTAGAAAATTCAGATTTCTCTCTGTTTGTGTTGTCTATAAAAAAAGAACAGTAAGCAATACAAAAGCAGCCTACAAACAAGGGTCCCTATTAGATCGATGAAAAATCAAAATCTCGAACAGCTGACAATTCGAAAATGCCATTCTTCGAAATCGTTATTGTGGGATCGCAGTACAGTGAAGATCAGAAAATTTGCCCTTTCCTCATTGTAGTGCGATCTCGGAGTTGGTATATATAATTAGCTGGGGGTGTGGGGGTTGCATCCCCCCACAATACCTATTTCGAAGAATGCCATTTTCAACTTTTTAGCTGTTTGAGATTTTAAATTTTCGTTCATATAATAGGAGCCCTATAAAGAAAATCCTCTTAAAAACAGAAAGAATTGTGATCTGTAGCGCAATTTATCTTTCATTTCAAAAGAAACAAATATCATCAATAGAGATTATCAGTTACTCAAAATGTTATACAGATGATATAACAAATGTCTAGTACAAGTCATGTCATCATCGACAGGTGGATTATGATGGATTACACTGATGGAATTCTAAAATCCTGAAAAGGAAGACACAGTCAGAAAAAATGCATATTCCTATGATGGATGGGTCAGGCTCCTAGCATCCAAACACCTGTGATTACTACAGGGTGTTTGTAAAAACACCTTTCTGAGCTGCTTTCACTATCTTGTTTGCAAAATATTACCACCTCTGGGCTCTGACAATTAGTATGTAGCAGCCACCACTGTATGCAGTAAAGGCTCACAGAGATTTTTTTGAGGCTGCTAATGTTAAACCAAATAAATAGCAAGATGGGGGATATACAGGAAACATGCCAGAAATGTATTTGAAGAATTCAGTGAGGCATGGGAAAGGAGGTGTGAAGGGCAAGAGGGTTTTGGGGTGACTGTGATGAGTGGATCTGGGTAGGGAAGCACGGCTGGAGGCAGAGAGGTGGTTACAAAGCTTTGCATGGTAATATTATAAATTTTGGGGTTGGGGGATAGGGCCTGTGTCACAGCAGTCAGTCAAGCAATTTTTTGTCAATGTAGTGGGGGAGAGACATTTACGTAATAGCAAATGTTGGTTAGAGATCTAGCATGATCTGTGAATTGCATGTCTACTGTACATTTTGAAACCTGTACTGCAATGGTTACAAAATTCAGTACAAAGATTTAGAATGAAAAAAAAAATACAAATTACAAAAAAAAAGAATAATTTGATAAGGGAAGATTCAATGCAGGTTAAAATTGAGTCCTGTTATGTAACTGAATACCCATGCACAGACATAAAATAATCCTGACAGGAAAGGTGCATCACAACACTAAAACATAATAAAATGCTTGTCTTCCAAAGGGAAGATTACTGAAAACCATTAGCATGAACCTTCGTTCTAGCTCTAACTAGTGAAATATATTAAAATAAGACACCACACTCAGATTTGCCATTAAATATCTTTTGCCTCTTGCTGCACTGGAAGTACCTATTTTGTGTTCCAAAATACAAAAGTCACATCCAAGACTGACTGACTTTGTGAATCACATGCATTTTAAAAAGAAGACAAGCTCATTAGTGAAATGCAGATATTGTATCTAATATATACAAACCCTAGTGCTGATTTATGCCATAGTAAATGGAAGATGCAGTCACTGCTGATATGACTGCAAAATGCACTGATATAACAATACAGCACCGAATATACTTAAAGTGGTAGCATACATTACTCCTGTCATGAAATATTAGAGAACTACACTGTACTATTTTTCAGGAAAATCACTTCAGATGACTGGCACAAGATGCCTTCTGGGCATAATTTAGATATGGTTGCACTTTCCTACCCCACCATACAAACAAGACAACAAAAGACCAGCACCAGAACTAGATCTGCAAGTAGGAATCTTGCATTTCAAAGGTTAAAAAGACAACAGCATATTCCAGCACTGCCAGCCAACATGTTTACATTTGTCATTAAACTATCAGAAAACATATGTAGCATCTCCCTAAAAAATGTCTGGTTGTCACTTCAAATACATTCACCACTACAGCCATTTCACACTTTCCCATGTGTAAATATGTTTGATGCACACTTACAGCAATATCAAACGCAGTAGCAAAGCTTTTCCAGCAGTGTAGCAGATTGCTGATTTTAGCAATGGTTGATGTTTTACAAAACATTACGCATTAGAAGCTGCAGTTTCAAAAGCTGAATGCTCAGCTTAATGCCATGCTGATGCGAATATTCACTTAAAAGTACAACACCTGCAACAAAGTTTTTTTGCGCGACAGTCCAGTGCTGTCCAATGCATAATTGTAATAATAAGCACCACAGGGCATTTATCAAGGTTTTGTTCTTATACACAATGGTACAAGTGTCAATGCTCTTGTGAGTGATTTGCTATAGTTGACATTTGGAAACTCACTCTGTGTTTTAACTGGACGTGCCTTTGGAAAGGAGCATGCCCTTTTCTCCAAAGGTTATGCAACCTCAAGGTAAGTGTCATTTAGTGAATGATTGGGGCACAGCTTCTCACAGTGAGGTACAGGGGAACTGCCCTTTGTAAAAAACAGTGTTTTGTTGTTTTTTTTTTTGGTTGGGGGGGTCTAAGGTGTCTAACAGCCACCTTTATTAAGTCAGCTAGATAAATGCAAAAACATCAAGTTCTGAGGTACCTGTGCATCAAACTTTGTGTAGTGGGTCTTACATAGCATGAAAAAAATATGACTAGTGAAGAATTGTTTCTTTAGTATACCATACACAGTGAAAAAAACTCTTCAAAAGAGCTGAGATTTCATCTTCCTCAACTTTTGACACATTTTTCACATTACATGTCTTATGTTAATAGTGTTATACTCATGTATCCTGTGTTTAACATTGCAATCCCATAAAAAGAATGCTAAATAGCACATATATGCTTGGCACTTTACCAACAACTGTAATGATGCAGTCTTTTTATTGTGCACATATCAGAATAAGACAACCCTAAATGAATTTCTTCTCATGATCACATTATAATTTTGACACCTGTCCTTTTTAAAGACAACATGCCAGTTCCAGGTAAGTGCCCACATTACATAGAATGAGAACCATTAATAACAATTCACACACAACCATGTTTTGTGCTGTTACTTTGTATGATTTTCTGTCCGACAGCCAGAATCGCTTCTCCCTATCATCTGCTCTGGTTACTTTCTGGTTGCTTTCTTAACATCTTGCCACAATTCTCTTTGAGTAATATCTAATGGCGCAATTTCAACCATGATATCACACATGTGACAAAATACTTTTTTAGCTGAAAAACAAGGGAAAGACAGAAACAGTGGATGCTTATCTCAACTCGTCTAAACTAGCATCTCGTATATGGGAAATCATGAAAACTGAGTTTTCTATATTTTATCTGAATATATTCCACAGACACTTACTTGCACCATGAATGAATCAGACACATAAAGCAGCAATGTGCATGTCACTGGGGAAATGTTTAATCTGCCATGTTTCCATAATATGGTCACCTCATAAAACTTACTATACTGAATTTTGCTTCAAGCCTACCCTGAGATACGAAATTTGGCACTAAATTACTTTTTGACAATGTTTGCAAAGAACGAATAACATATTTGGAAGTGGCCATTAAACGCTGTTAATGGCCTAATATATTCACAGTGTCAGGTTTGCATGATCACAAGTGTAAACACATGGAATAAGGATCTGCAAAACATACAGGTAACAGACACATTATCATCCTGAACTACTTGCTAAAGCAGTCTGAGTTATGAATACCTGAGAGCAGCAAATGAATATTAAATATGTAAAGAGCAGCAGACAAAACCCGATAAGAAACGTTTGAAGTACACACTGAGGTAAATCAGCAGCATTTAACACTTGTAAATGTTTTAATGTCTAAAATATTCTTAAACAACTCAGCAGACACTCAGGTACTGCCCAAAGAAAGAGAAATCATTCTGATGCAATGTAAATGTAAAAGGTCAGTATGCACTGTACACAGAAGTGACTAAAAGGTAAAATGATTTGGATGGAGATGCTAAACATACAAGGATTATCTCTGCCGGCACTTCCATATGGGAAGTACCATGGCAAGCATTAGAATTTTGCCTGGCTCAGTGGCACAGATGAAGGATTCCCAACTGCATCCCAGCAGCAGGGTTTGACTAGTGGCCTGGCAGTGGGGAAGACTGAAAAGGAAGGGGGTGGAGTAAAGGGGCATGACTCACTCACATCTTCCGGTGAGGGGGGATTGTGTACATGCAGAGGCCCACTAGACAATGCTAACTTCTTGGTGGAGACCAAGAAACTCATGCTTCTGGAGTGAAGCAGGCATGCCTGGTGAAAATTCCCCTTGCAGAAGTACAAGGACATCCACTGCTGTCATCCTGGTGAATGCCCCTCCCCTATACTTCTCCAGGTCCATGCATTAGGGACAGAGGAAACTAAAAAGGAGAAGATCTCATAACATTCCTGATATCTGTCTGAATGATGGCCCCCCCCTGGCTGACTCTTGACCCAATGATGGGGAACAATGTGACTGGCTATTGAGGAAGTTGATGACTGACAAGACAATGGATGGCAAAGAGTGCAAAATAAAACTGCTAAATTACACTTTTAAGACATCATCTAATTACCAGATAGCCCTGCTAGTCTGAAATTAGCAAGGTTAAGACCACTTGACAGTCCTGTTCCTACCAGAAGCTGCTTTTACCTTCAAGGTTTTATCAGCTGCTATTTAAATATTTCAGGAATATATTAATACTAAATAAAACACTCTGTGCTTTTGCTGGTTTATACATACTGCCTTAATAACACAGTACTTCTAATGAGATTTCAGAATAGAAATAAACACCCTGCCTACAAAGCTATCCTGACTCACTTGTCTACGAAAAAATAAATGCATACTCTCCAGAATGTAAGTTCTGTAGGTCTGTAGTTATGACAGGATTAATTCAATCTATTTTTTCTTAATAAACTCTTAAACCAGTTAAGTACTACATTGATCCAAACCCATTCCAGACTTTTAAACTTCTAGTAAGAGAGTCCACGGTACCACTATAATATACACTTCCTGAGAAGCATTTTAATGTTGCTTCATATTGTACTAAATATGTAAACTGTTGGCACTACTAAATGAAACAATTCATGTTCTCTCAAGCTTACACAAATATTCTGTGAAAGCAGGTACGACAAAGCATGACACTAGTGGTTTATTAAGATGCACACTTGGCTGTGCGTGTGTGTGTCTTTGCTGGACAATGATGCTGGCAGAAACAATCCGTGATGAATGACTTCCTCAGAAAAAAATGCAACAGTATACCATCCCCTTCTTAGGATCAGTGGAGGGATATCAGTCCACCCTTCTAATGGACAGTCTTACTACACTTTGCAATGAGCAAGCTGCTGGAATGTTATGGCTTCAGAGGTGCTGGGAAGCAACTTTATTTCTGATAGTGAAAGTGAGCCACTGTTCTATTCAGAAAATATGTAGAAGTATTGGTCATTTTGTATTTAGCATAAAATTCCAGTTCATTTGGCATAAAACTATTACTTATATCATATGTTCCTTTTTTTTTTTAATTTGGAACTGAAGACCTAAGTGCAAGGTGACTTCCATGTTGCAAAATGTTGTTTGGCCAATTACATCTCCCACTGTAGGAACCCCATGGATAACCAATCAATGCAGCACCTGCTAGAAGACTGACATTGACCTTCTCTTTAAACCTAAGGCAATACCCTTGATGTCCCACTGTGCCAGCAGTCATAGTTTGCTTAAAGGCCATTGCTGAATCTGGCCTCATATTATTCTGCATCAGTGAATATTGCCCAGAAATGTGATAAAGTCCATGGAGGTCTGGGTTATCTTGCTAGCATTACTACATGGCATGGCAGCATTACAGCAGGAGCTAATATTGTAAAACTGACTGGCTAACAGGACAAAGTATTAACAATGGGAGGATAAAGTCATGCAGTGCAGCCATGTTAGTAAATGCAGTTTGTAGCCAAACATTATTCATAAACTTGAACTAACATGTAAAAAAATTACAATGTTAGAATTCACAATATCAACAGTATCAACTTATCTAACAGTACTTGAATGTACACATAATAAAAAGGAATGAGAAATAACAGTTGGCAGTTACTGCTGAACTGATCAATACCAACGTGGCATACTGATAACACTGCTATGGTAACGACTCCAGTCAGGATAGGCCCGTTGTATCAGTGACAAAACTAGTGAAAATAAACAGGAACACTGCAGTAGCAGTTACTGTCATCTAACCATGATTGGCCTAGCATATCATTAATAAAACTGGGGCAATTACTACCACAGTGGCTAATACCACAGTTCACCTAAAATGTTTCTAACCACTGTGAAGCAAATGTTATTTTGATTTTAGAAGTTAAAATGTCACTAAATTACATATTATGCATTATTCTGAAATCTGGAGTGCTACAGCACAATTAACCAGGCAAGAATACCACTTTATGCCCACTTCTTGGCTATGCACCTTGTACAGAACAGACATCTTAAAGTTTGGAAGAATGTATCTTAGCCATGCCTGCTCTACAAGTAGCTGAGAAAACATTTATGTTCGTTTGAAAGAATACAAGGTTGAAACACATTCACAGTGTAAACAAGCCACATTACAAAATGCATCACCAGAAATAAAGGAAACTGATGGTGAAGACAAACAAGAACTCAGAACAGGAGGAATGGCACCTGATACATTAGAAGTGGTTGAGGGAGTCAGGTGCAAAGAGGAACACTGTACGAGAATGTTACAAATGACTGCTGTTCATAAAACATTTCCAAGACAGACAAGAATACAAATGGGTGCAACCAGAAACCACCCTCCCAGCCTAAGGAATAAACAGGCTTTGTTACCTCTTCAGTAAAGGAGTCCTAGTGCTTCTGCCCCTACAGTTTTAAATGGGAGAGCTCATTCAAGGTGGCACATATCCATTTTTTTAATGTCAAAGTGGCACCTATCCATTTTATAGGAAGTAACACTGAAAGTTCCCCATTCTTGGACTCATCCTCCATTTTGCCCAAACTCATATACTCTGTGGGGGTCTGTCATCTTCAACAGCCTTGATCATTTAAGGATCTTCTCATTTCCACAGTGGAACAGAGTACCTGTCTGTCAGTTCATGGACTGAGTTCTGATATAGTTGTGAATAGTATTTCCACTTGATCTTTACTTCTCCCACATTTCCCCCCAATTTCATAAAACTTCCTTTGCACTTCTTGAAGTGCCCTTTGCTTCCATGTTGAAGTTCACAAAGGCTTCCTGTGATCAAGGCCCCAGTCACATTACATATGTAAACGGCTCGGTGTCAAGTTGGAAATGTAGTGGGATTGTGGCTCAAACATATGGAAGGGTCTTGAGATGTCTCAGGTTGGGCTGGCAAACATCACACCTCCAAAGGCTGTATCTGGTTCATTTGTGCTCTCATAATCTGAATGCTATTTAGTATTTTCTTCTGATGTCCTGCTAAAGTGACTCCAACACGCAAGATATCCCTGAAAGGGAAAACAAAATATGCATGTTAGTTTCAAATATTTTTCTTATTGTTCTTTCAGGTATAAATTATATTATTACCCCTTAAACAGTGCAATATTCAGACAGTGTAAGGCAGTGATTAGAATGCATACCTTTGAAACAGAAGATAAAAGTTCTGATTTCAGCAGAAGCCCTTACCACACAGTCTGCATTCCTACATCACTATACAAACAGAAACTGGCAAGTCAACTCATTACAATTAGTGATGAAAACAAATATGGTCTGTACTTGGAACTAATAGCTACTCTCAATATGTTGCTAAACTCTGGAATAGCATCCCCACACAAATAAAAGTCTCAGGCAAACTCAATAGTTTTAAATGACTGCTTAAACAATATCTTAACCAATCATGGTCCTGTACATGCTCATCACCCAGTCAAAGACTTTGTGCTCACTGTACAATACCCTCCTTAAAAAGAATACTCTCAACCTCTCACTGAAATAACAAAACTATTTTTATACATTCTGCCAATACAATCCACTTAAGTTGCACATGGTCTTTCTCTTTAGTAAGTTCTACCTCTGTAAAATCTTAAGATGTATAAATGTAACTACTGTATGTGTATCAATGTAAATAGAAATATAACTAATCTGTGTTTAAATGGAACCAAATATAATGCAATGTAAAGAAACAGAGCTTTTCTCCCCAGGCCTCCACTGAAAATGGGTATTACCCAGCTGGACATTTCCGGTAAAAAAAGACAAATAAATAAATTGAGAAACAGCTCCGTACCCTAATTTCATCTCCACTGCTAAGAATTCGAGTATCTGAAAATAAGCCTGCACAACAGCGATGTCTCATATGCAGCACAACAGACAATGCTTCAGCAAGGTGAGATTCACACCTTACATTGATAAAGATATGCTTGCATGAGTGTTTATGTGACTAAAGCAAAACGCATAATTACACAACACTGGTTGTTAAACACCTTTTAAGTTAATTTGCTTACTGATATTAACAACTGGTAGGATGTAGTCTCTTTTCTGTGTCCACACCACATGGTGAGATGTCTGCTTTATTTTCTGTATTCCTCACATTCACACCCCTCAACTGTCCAGATTTCAGAATGCCCAGATTTTGTCTTCTATTTTTGGTCTGTTCCTCATAAATATTTGTTTTCTGGTAAATGATTGGCAAATCACTGAGAATGGAAGTATCCGAGTTACAGACTTCAAGGCCTTCAGAAAATTCATGCAAATGGAAAACCTGTTATTCTATCAACTTTTTAAGCTTGTAAGAGCAATATTTAAAAAGTCTCCCTATTTTGGGGTCTTTGTTCCCCTATTATTTATGGCTTTATCCAGATTTCTTGCTTTAAGAGGTTGAGAGGAATGCTTACATTGCCCACAGTTTTGAGATTCATGAATTCAGGTCTAACTTTGGATTCAGAAGTTAAAAGGTAAGTTTACCTAAACCAAATACAAATAACAGTGAAGTATGAAGGAAACTGTCATGATAAGTGAAAAGCAGGCAAAGCAAAGAGAAAGAAGAAACTAAAAGGTACTGTCATCATTATAAACCTCCCTTTTCATGGGGCTCTGGTGTCACGTCAACATTAGTCAACATAACCACATCACCCAGAGCCAGTGTTTACACTATCATTTATAAATTATTGATGAAAGATAAATGTAGTTACAACAGTAAGTACCAGACGTTCAAAGACCCATGTCTCTGCACTGCATTTTTTTCCCAAACACAAGGTGGTGAAGTAGTCTTATGTAGATATTTAACACCCATTGTCTTTCAACAGGACTGTTCGATAATGGAAGCCTGATTAGTGCTTTAATTTTGATACAATAAGTTTATCACCCTACCAGCCTACCAGCAGAGATCGTTTGTGAGGGATATCTTCTGATGTTCATGCAAAAAAAAGCCTGTACAAGATCATCTCCAGCCTGCCTTCTCTTCAAGATAAAAGTGATCACTCATCCACAATATACATTCAGCAAAGCTAAACAACACACCATAAGTCTCAAACTAATCAGCACCAGAAATGCGAAGCTTTGTCCACAAGAGCAGGTCTGCGAAACAAGGCTGGAAAACTGGAATGTCACAAAGTACATTCCTCCACCGTTCAAATAATGAGAGTGAAATAAATATACAATCCTACTAGTAATATAATAAATAGAGATTAGCACCCTTAAATGGCAAAAAGATAAAAAAGCACCCCACGTCATGTTGATAAACTGTAACATCCACTGCTTCATCAAAGCAGGAAACCAGGCATGGGCAGTACCTAGGAAACATTAGTACCTGGCCAGCTGGACGATTTGCTACAATATCAAATACCACTGTAAGGAAATCATGTCATGTAGTAATTATCAGAACTCCTGGATGCTACAAAGGGAACTTACCTTTGAGATACATACTTCCCAAACAGCTGTGAAAAGCCTACAGGGGCATGACCAATTTCGTCTGTAAATAAAACTACAGCTGGAAATCATTGAAGCTTTCTGATTTCTAGGGCAAGTAATACAGACTCTTGTAATTCAGCCTCATAAGCTGATGGAGATAAACTCTGAATAAATACTGCCTTAGAAGCATAATGTCAGATTAGAGGACACAGAGGGCACAATTAGCTGTTTTCTGTTTTTTCATTTCTTTAAATGTTTAGAGTTTCTAATACCTTGACAGGAATGGATTTAATTCCTAAGTCAGGGTGCAATTGAAGTTTGAGAAATTAGTACTGCTTCAGTTGTTGATGCTTGTCAGCGGTGTTCTTCTTAATACCTGCGAGTATCTAGACTTTCTTCTTTTTCTGGGGGTTCATTGGTGTTAATGGTATCAGCAGCATATTTTAAGTATGTTTGAAAATTCATTTTTATTACCCTGTCACTCCCACGACTGTTCAAACAGCCTGGGTGTCCTTATTCTAGATTGCTCCAGTTTCTGCTTGCATATCCTGGTATTTTACTACTTTATGTTCCTTGCGTCTACTTTCCTGACTGTAATGGGAGACTCATCTGATCAAAACGTCTTAACTTTCAATGATTCTTTGTCATTCACATTTCAAAGCTTCTGAAGTACCTGCATGCTGTTTTGCTTGCATGATACTCAATGTATCAGACTTGGCAAATTATTCTCTCTTTCAGTATACAGACCCTAAGCAATGACTATATGACAGCTAGCAAAAAGATACTCCACTGTTTCTAGTTCTGTGCTTATTAACCTACATTGGTCTTTATTTTCCATTTTTCTCCTGTGGACTTCGTAAGCCCATGTGTACATTAGCTTGTGTTACCTTATTAATCTTTCATGTGTCAACTCCCCTCTAATATCACCCACCCCATTCACCCACTACCTTTCTTTCCACCTTACTAACTACCTTGATTATAGCAAGCTCGGATGCTCATAAACCTAACTACTTATTAGACAGCAGGAACGTCTTATTGTAACATTTGTTAATGTCTATTATGTACTTCGCAGATGATAAAGATTCTAGTTGTCTACTGATGTACTATGTTCTTCATCTGTCACTATGTTTGTAATTGTTAATTGCTATGTTGATCAAATTGTTAAATGCTATGTAAATCCAATGTAGCTACTGTCTGTATATTTTAACTGTGAAGCTTTTCTCCCCGGGCCTCCGCTGAAAATGGACCTACGTCCAGTCGGACACTCCCGGTCAACAAATGTAAATAAATAAAATAAATAAATAAATAAATGTATCAAATCTTAATCAACATACGCTTGCACCTGGAGTTCTGTATTCACCACAATAATTTTGATGTCCATTTTTCTTTCCTTTTTTCTCTTTCCATGTTCTTTCCATTCTTTTTGATTTTTAGCACTTTGTGATGCCACCTGTTTTTTTTTTTTCTACTTCTGGTTTCAGCAAGAACCTGTAAAGAAGTTTCTAAGTTCAACTGTTTGGCTCACTGGTGCTATGGTAGTTAGACAGGAAGTCTGTGCTCCGTGAAATGTTCAGTGCTGGGGTTTGAGATAGAAACAGTGCTGCAGGAGAAGAATATCTTTTGAATGGAGTACAGGAGTAAGCTGACTTATTTAAGTGTGGCAATATAAAAATGTGGGACGAACTGCTATAAATGGGACATATGCTATCACATCGGAGCATCTGAGTAAAAGACTTGCACTAGATAACTCTGTTTTGCATGAACACACAGCAGAAAGTCTAATCTCTTATTTCTTGCTATTACATAGGATTTGAGGGGAGAAAACATGCTGGCGTTCTCGAAAATTTCTTGATTTAAGTCTAAGTGCATAATAACAACAGCCGTAACTATGTGGACAGAACTGGATGTACAGTTAATAGGCAGGCAAAATTATATAAAGATAATTATCAATTTGTGGAAAAACTTGAAAAGAACAAACTGCATTCTTTCTGGTGCTCCATTTTACAAATATTTTTCCAACTCCTAGTGGCAGGTGTTACCTGTTCAAAATTCCACAGGAGTCTGTGACAAATATTTTGGTTGAAAGATGAGTGCCCCCCAACCGGTTTAAGGAATGTGATAGTATGTATCAGAATAAGGGTTGGACGAATGATAAATGGTTAGCAGTATTCCCAGGAAACTAGAAGAACATCAGGTACAACTATTCCCAGGAAACTAGTAAAAAGTCAGGTAGAGCTTAGGGTATAAATGTTAAAGCTGCTGAATAAACTTTTCTGGCTGGAAGTTGAAGAACATAACACTTTGACAGAAGTAAGACTTTGAAGTGAAGTGATAATTCTGGGACAATATGAGCAGAAATAAAACAGTGGCCATACACTGACTTTTGTTCTTTACGGAAAATTGGAATAAAGGCCCAAGCTCTGCTTGAGGCAGGGGCAGCTTGTGCTATCGGACTGCAGGAGTGCAGACCCCCCAGCTATAACATGAAAGAAAAAGAATTTAAAGAATAAAATAATTAACGAAGTCCCGGAACTCGAACTGTGCATGCATGCTTGGTAAGTTCCGGGTTTCTGTAAATCTGGACTGCTGTTAAACCAGTCCGGATTACAAAGAGAATGCATCAGTGTACAGATGCCCAGGCTGGAAGATGATCAGACTGTCGCATCTGCAGTCACATATGACGTGGATAGCTCTCACTGCAATATACAGGTATTATGTGTGTGTGTAAGGAAAATGCCCCAGTTAAATACACCTGGTGGCTAGAATTACTCAGGCTCAAACTCTGTACCACGGGTACAGGTAGCAAGAATTCTCTACCCACCACCACTTGTAAAAACTATCCAGATTTTTGCCCCATATTTTTGATCTGTTCTGTTCCTCATATAATCTGTGGTTTTTCTGGATTTTTGTAATCAGTGAAGGATTTAATTCACTAAATAATGACAGGCATTTGAATTTCAGACTTTATATTCTTCAAAAAATACACGGTAACACAAAACCTTTTATTCTATCAATTTTCTAAGTTTATAAGATCAATATTTGAAATTTGTCCCTATTTTTTGGGGCTGTATTCCCCAATTATTGGCTTTGCCCACGTTTTTTTGTGCTAAGAGGTTGAAAGCTATGGTGAGAACTTAATTCACTGAATATCTTTGGGACTGTATTCCCCCATTATTGGCTTTGTCCAGGTGTTTTGTGCTAAGAGGTTGAGAACTATGATGAGAACTGAATTCACTAAATGATAGCCATTTAAGTTTCAGTCTTCCTGTATTTTACAAAACAGCTGATTTGGCATAGTGGTATGATGCTCTGACTGTAGTACACAGGGTCCTGGGTTCAAGTCTTGGTAGTGAAATGCATGGTGGTAACACAATATTTTACTCCAGCAACTTTGCAGGATTATACAAGCAATGTTTAAATGTGTCCCTGGTTTTTAGGCTTTTGTCTGCCCCCATAAGTGTTGGCTTTTTTCCAAATTTCTTGTGCTGCAAAGATGAGAGACTCTGTTGGGTGTTGAGTGGATTTTACAAGGGGATGAGAGCTTCAGGGGAAGACAAATTCAGTGCTGCTTATGCTGAGTCAGACTACATTGTTAATCGCATAACAGGTTGAATACATGCTCTTGAAGGTTGTAGGTTCTACTCCCACAAAATGTTGATGCATTGCTGATATCGTACTTTTAAAGGGGGTGGATGCTGCAGTCCTGAGAATGTCCTCTTTGGCAGAGATACATAGTAACTATGAACCTGTTATCAGTTTGCTATCCATTCCCTACTGCAATATTACTAGCTTATCATTTTTTAATGTAACATAGGCAATTTATTCCTCAAGAGCAACAGGCACTTTATTTGTACATGAAACAATGAAATATAAAGTTGCTAGCAGCAACCTCTTCATTAGTTACAGATCTCTTTAATTTGAAATTATTTAGATGACTTTTACTTCTGCAGAGATTGTGCATATTTACTGATACTGGTGGATTGTAGAAATTTGAGTAGAATTTTATGAAGGAAATGTTCTGAATTGAAGTGAAGAGTATCCCCCGCTCCAAGGTAGACAAAAGTACTACAGTGGCTTTTCATCTGTCCTTGATTTTGCAGAATGCTCTAGTTTTCTGTCACATTTTTATACTGTTGATTTATGCTTCTTATTATTCAGAAAATGCATGTTGTTGCAGTGCCTGTTGATGTGTGTTTAAGTAGCAATGCTTTAATGATCATCAGGAAAGCTTGTCTGAGATTGTGAGATGCAAGTAAGCTTTAATAAGCATACTGTTAAAGAATTAACACTGAAAGCCTTTTTGTTGTTGCCATGCAGAAAATATTTACATAACTAGATAACGTATCAGCCTTAGGTACTGAAATGCATATGACAGTATTTGTAATAAAGGACAGGATTACAGTATTTTCAGAAGCTCATTACATTTGTTGGAGACCTGCAGTCATCTTTGCAGGCTTTACCCGTAAACTACACAGAATGTCATTCTATCATGTGTGGTCCATAACCTGTGCAGTAATCCTTTAAGCAATTTATCTTGAGCTTGTTTCTTGTTTGCTGTTCATTTTTTGCTTTGATCATGGTTTTCCCATGAAACAAGTAGATAGCTGTTATCAGGCAGCAGGTCTTTTTTGGATAAGAAACATTTTTACAAGTGGGGGTATCACAGAAATTGCTACTTTCAGCATGTTACTTGGTACTTTTATAAAACTGAATATAAATTATAATTAGAACTGCAGTGCAAGGAGAAGTGGTTTGAGTTGAGTGCTGCTTGTTTTTCTTATACTTGATTTTGACTAGCATTCCATTAATGTATTTAAAAAGTTATTTATTTTTTCATGCCTCACAACCTTTTTGTTTCCATCTAGATATTGAGTAAGCTGTCATGTAGCCAATGCACTGAAATATTTTTTCTTCTTCTCCACTTCATTTTGTCTTGATTGGGCTCTCATAATGACGGTTTGGCACCCAGGACAGCGTATTTAATTAAAGTCCCAGTTTTTGTGGTTTTGAGCATTGCTCTGCCCCTTTCTAGCTGGCCACACCCCTTCCATTTGGCCCCACCCATTCAGCTGTCTCCTGCAGCCTCCCCTGGATATGAAGTCACCAGCCACTACTCTGGATCTTGTGTTTTCATTTATTTATTTTGACTGCTTCTGAAAGGATGCAGTTTAAATGGATGGAGTGGGGAAATATCTTTTTCTGTGAACTGTAAAGATATAGATTTTATTTAAAATTTCTACCAGATCCCACTTTAATAGAACAGATGAATGAAAGATCAGTGAGGTACTGACAAAAATTATGGCCTTGTATGAGCTTGTGCAAATAATGAAAACATCAACTCTAGAGCTGTAGACTAAAGTTGGGGATACAAGACAGTTGTAGAAAGATGAAGACATTGAAGCAAAAAAAATGGAAAGGCATCTGTTAAAACTATTCTTATGCAGAAAGAAAATGTCCACATACACCACATGCAGAGAACTATGTTCCTTGTACATCCCAAACTATTATAACTAACTCCAAGGAAGCCAGACCTGCAGTAACCTGCTGCTTAAACTTTCAACTAAACCTGTACAGTCAACTCAAAAACGTGTATAATTACTGAAGGGAATAAGAGGAAGGTAAAGTTAAATACATCATTTACCATAATTGCAGATATTTGAGTATACTGATGTTATAGTACTGTGTTTTGGGAATTCCTGCCATGGAGAAGCCCATAACAACCTGAATACCAGGTACTAGGCTCTTTTATAATCCCCCAGCTTGCTGATGCCCTTGTCATCAGACATCAGTACATCAGTGGTATAAAGGGTCATCAGTCTGTGCCATCTTCAGGTTTTTCTTGTCTGAGGTGCTGAAGTCTGATGTTCCACAGACAGAGCACAACCTACCTCACTGAGTGTACTGAGACATAGTGACACTTTGTAGAAGAAAACGGTGTGGGGGAAAGGGGGGAAGGTGATAGGTACGGTACTCACTACAACCCCAGGTACTGAAGAAAAGAGGGGTAGAAGGAAGGAAGAGGCTATTGCAACATTTATCTACTCAAACATCTATAATTTAGGTAAGTTATTTACACAACTGTGCTATGCCCATCATAGTCAGTGTTACTGTACTAAGTCTTGGGAGGACTCCAAAAGAAAAGATAATAGGATGCCTGGAGAGCAATCTGAGCTGTGAACACAAAGCTTTGCAGGATGGCAGAGACAAACCCAGCTCTGGCTATGGATATTGCACTAAGGTGGTAGTTTTTGCTAAGGTTGTGTACAGGAAACCAAGTAGCTGCCTCTAGGATGGACTGCATTGTTGCCTCTTTCAGGAATGCTGTGGTAACTGCCTTTGCCCTTGTGGAATGAGCCCTGAGTCTGCCAAGATGAAATGAACCCTGAGTCTGCCAGGAATTTATTTTCTGAGGTGAGGGTACAAAAATTGATACAACTAGCAATCCATTTGTAGACAGCCTGCTTCCCCACTGCTTTCTACCCCTTACCTTCTACAATTACCACCAAAAGTTGATTGGATGTGTTTGGGAATCTTCTTCTGTGGAAGTAGAATCTTAGTTGTCTGTATACATCCAAAGAGTGAAGAATTCTTTCTCCTTAGATCAGGGGACTGGGTAAAGTTTGTTAAGGCAAACTGCCTGGTTCAGAGAGAAGTTTGATACTACCTTGGGTAGAAATGAAAAGTTAGTTCTCCAAATTACTCTCTCCCTGTGGAAAATGAGAAACATTCCGTACACATAAGTGCTTACAGTTTGGATAGATGCCTGATTGATGTGAATGGCAGCAGTGGGTAGTTTTTCAAGTAAGTAATATGAGGAGGGCCGAGGCTGCTAGCTCAAATGGTGGTACTGTGAGTTTTTCTAGCATGTAATTTAGATCCCAAGAGGGAGCAGTCTCAGGTGTAAGATTTCATTCAGACAATGATTCATATGGAAATGAGGGTAAGCAGGTGAGGACATGGGTAGGCATGCAGATACAACTGAAGCATGCCAATTCACACTAGTGTAAGACAGTCCTTCTTTACATATGAGGGAGACATATTCTAATACTAGTTTTAGCACTGATTCTGTGGGTAGAATACCTTTTTGGCTTGCACCAGACAGAAAACCTTTTTTATTTTGCTCATAGGATTTTATTGTACTAGGTTTTCTAGCCTCCTGTAAAATTGCTAGCACGTCCTCTGAAAAATATACCGCATGGACAGGATTAATAGCTAATCATCCAAACTGACAAGTTGAGTGTCCTCGGTTTGAGATGGATGACAGACCTCTTGCTTTGTGTTAGGAGGTCCCTGGAGTGGGATAGTGTAGTGATTTGCCCTTCACTGAGTTTGAGGAGGAGGAGAAGGGAAAACTAGTGTTGCCTGGGCCAGTAATGAGCAATCAGTATTATCCTTTGTCTGTATATTCTCACTTTCTGAAAACCTTTGGAGATTAAGAGTATTAGAGGGAAGGCATACACTTAAAGTTGAAGGAGAAAGCATATGTTCTTCATGCCCTTCTCTGGGGGGAGGGGTCTTGAACAGGACTTGGTGATCTGCATGTTTTCTGAGGAACAAAAAGATATATCTTTGGCATGCCCCATTTGTGTGTCAAGTCCAAACATTTTTCTCTTTGCAGCATCCATCCATTGGGGTCTAGGAGGGATCTGCTCAGACTGTCTGCTAACAGGACATCCTGAGCTGGGATGTAAAAATGCTTTACGAGATAGACACAGTTGTTGAGACGCTATCCATGTCTCCTTTGGTAATCTGGAATGAGTGTCCTCTGCTTGTTGATATACCACATTATGCAGTATTATCTGTCAGTGTCTCTGTTGCTCCTGGCACCAGTTTTCTTTGAATAACTTTAAGACCAGAATTGTTGCTATTGTTTCCTTATTGTTGATTGCTGGGCTGCCAGGTGCCTGCCGATTTGTCCCTTGGGCTCTGAATTCTCTTAGGAGTACATCCTACGAAAGATCCAAGCTTTCTGTGGTTAGCATCTGGCCTACATCTTGGTGTTGAAAAGGATCTCCTGGATTTGCTTTAATACTCTACTCCAACCACAGAATCTCTTTTATTCTGGCATGGTAGGAGAGGTGTTGCTGTTTCTAAGGACTGTTGGTGTTGGGATAGTAGTTATCAACCACTGAAGTTTCCTCCCGTAATTTTGTCAGTGGAACCATTAGGATGCAATAGGCCATGTATCCTGTCATCCCCAGAAATTCCCTTGCTGTAATGGTCAATTGGCTGTACAGATGCATATTCTGATAGGAACATAATATTGTCTTTTGGTAAAAAGGTCTTTTGTTGGACAGAATCTAAGTCTGCTCTCAGGAAGGTAGCTCTGGAGCTGGGTATCTGCTGTGACTTCTAGACATTCAGGGTCAAGCCCACCTTCTGAAAGCAATCCACGGTGATTTGTGTGGGGATGCTGCCTAAATCAAACAATCTTCTAAATATAGGTGGTTGTAGACCTCCTTAGTTCTGCAAAAGGCAATTACTGGTGTCATACACTTATTAAATACTCTGAGTGCAGTAGATAAGCCAAATGGTAAGGCATAAAATTGGTAGTGGGATCCGCATGACTGAAAACGAGGACCTTACCAGTGCTTCTGAAGGATAGGAATATGAAGAGTAGGCATCTGTGAGATCCAGTACCACCATACAAGTCCGTGGAAAGATGAGGGGCAAGGTTTTTGTAGGGTTTACATTCTTAATTTGGATTCTAGCAGAAAAAAGTCCAATATGTGTCTCCAGGTCCCTTACTTTCTTCATAATAAGAACAGCCATGAGTAGAACCCTATTTCTGCCTCATCGGAAGCAATTGGTTGAATGGATCCCTGGTGTAAGAATGCTTTTGTGAGGGGTGGAATCAGACTTCTTCATTGTTTTGGAACAGTGGGATGCTTACAAAAGGGTGGGGATATCCAAAACTGCAGGGAGTAACCTTTTTGTGTAATCTGTAGTACCTGTTTGGCTAGAGTAATCCGTTTCCAATAAATGAGAAAGGTGGCAAGCCTTCCTCCTATATAAGCAGGGGAATTTGGGCTTGGAGTAGGATTTGGAGGAAAAGGGAGGGAGGTGCTGAACATGGTGACAGTTGCTCCCTACCAGGGGCTTGGCTTTTAGACCCTTAAGGTCTACAGTGACAGACGGTTGTCACTTCCACTAATACATAGGCCTCCCCCGAAGGGTCCAGGACTTGCTTGGATAATTTCTGTTGCATCTGGGGAAAGGGAAAGTAGAATTCCTTTATTGACTTCATTTGTTTCCCCTTACTGGTTCAGTCTCTCAAACACCTTCTCAGTTGGGGACCCAAAGAGAAACTACTTGTCTAGTGGGACATTAAGGCACTCTGCTTTAACATCATCTGACAAGGGTTGTGCCCCCAGTTAGGCATGTCTCTTTGTGATGGACCCAATGATAGCCACATAGTCTCAGATTCTTTAAAGGAACCTGAATTATGGGATTCAACACTTTTGGAATATGACCAGTCTCTGCATTCTGTGTTTCTCTGATTTACAGGATTCACTGATGTGGTACAACAAAGTAGGAAGAAATGTTATGCATTTCAATACTGTCTGACTCCTGGCAGCACATAAAAGTGACAAAGTCTAGGACTAGCTAATAGGAAGAATAATGTTCTCATGCACAGCCACATTTTGATGAATGGCTGGACACCTGAAGGCTTATATGGCACAGTTCCTGGATGTCCATCTGGAAGCCCTTGTTTTGTATTCTCCTCTCATAGCTAGGGTGATTGAGGTGTAGGTCCTGCTCCCAAATCTGTTTAAGAGTCAACACTTTCTGTTATTTGGCAAAGGGATTATTGGAAGCAGAGCCAGGTAATAACTTGGTGGAAATCTTATGGCTGCAGGTCTTTGCCCTTACCTCAAATACTGAAGTCTTGATCAGGGTGCAGATAAACTCCATGCTTCTGACTTCTCCAGTGATTAGGAAGATGCTATTACAGAGAAAGAAGCTGACCTATGCCCACACAGAGCATCTGTTAGGGATTCTCAGGATAAAATCATTTTATTACTTGGATTTTCTAGCTCATGATCTGAGTATCCAGAATGTATAGCCTCATGTCTGACAACATAAGTACAAAGTCAAGCACGAACCTTTGACCCAAGATGCTCTTACAGTACCAGGTACATTTGTGACCATCCTTTTGTTTGGCCATTGGGTTTGTTAAAGACAATCCATGGCAGGTACAGAATTTCAATAATGTTATGCAGGAAGCCTGTGCTTCATAATCACATGCTTACAGGTATCCCCATCACTCTCCACATGAGCATTAAATGTTCTGAGTACAACCATAGAGGCAGTAGGTGGTACCCTATCAATTGCCACATCTACGGTCTCCAGAAAGGTTGAATGCTCTGAAAAACTAAGGGGGTGCATATGCACAAAGGCCACTTTTCCTTTCTACAACCCACTCATTCAATGGTGCAAACTCTAACTCTACAGCACCCATTTTGAGATTTGTGAGTTTCCGTACTGCAATCCAGAACCTCTTGCAAGGAGCAACTCCAGGGTAAGAACAAGATCAAGAAATTTGGGTCCAAAACCAGTGCTGTATGTAGAGGAAAGACCAACCACATATGGAGCTTTTCAATGTTCTGCACAAACTCCGGCTACTTCCCTACAAGTGGATATTCTATGTCCCAAGAGGCATTCTCCATCATCAAGGTCTGCTCTGTTTTAATTTGTCCCACTCTTGCCTGTCCGTGTCTGTCATTGCACCAAAACTATATGTTTTACCTTGTAAGTGGGAGCACACACACACACACACACACACACACACACACACACACACACACACACACACACACACACACACACACACACACACACACACACACACTCACTCACTCACTCACTCACTCACTCACTCACTCATTTTCAGGCTAAGCCCAAATGGGCTATGTGGATCACCCAGCCATCAGGAGTCTGGCAAGCAACAACAACCCCAGGGTGGATCAAGCAGTGCATCCTGAGATCCATGTTCTGGATGATGCTCTCAGATTCTTTAAAGGAACCTGAATTATGGGATTCAACACTTTTGGATTATAACTAGTCTCTGCATTCTGTGTTTCTCTGATTTACAGGATTCACTGATGTGGTACAACAAAGTAGGGAGAAATGTTATGCATTTCAATACTGTCTGACTCCTGGCAGCACATAAAAGTGACAAAGTCTAGGACTAGCTAATAGGAATAATCTTTACATGTATATCAAGAAAGGCTGTATGGCATAACACAAGACAGGACTGTGGGAATGCTCGACACTGTTTTCCAAGTATAAAAGCAGTGTCTATTAAAAACAGCTGAATACCATTTCTGAATATCTTACTGTGTTTACACAGAGAAAGAAATGCAATGCCCGAACACATTTAGGCACTATTCAGAGATGCACGCACTTTGTTGTTTGGAATTGTCAGATTTATTGCTCTTTATAACAAATGCACCCCCCTTGGTAAAGATATCGAAAACAGTAAATTTGATACAGTTTTGAGCGAAGAGAAGAATAAAGGTATTGTTGGACAACTAGCAATGGAAGATATGGACTGTGTTTTGAAAGTGGAATATAGTACCAGGTAAGTAGCACATTGTACAGATCCAGGAACAGTCAACAGAAACAGAAATAGGTGAAAGACTTAGAACTGCTATGAAAGCTGTTGTCACCAAGCAGAGCACTGTCTATGGCTAGTAGAAAATGCATGCATAGCAGGACTTTTCGGACCTGATTTTAAGGAGTTGTTCTCATTTGGTTGATGCACTAAGGAAGTGTAAGCACAAATGACAGAAATTTTAGTTGTTATTCTCTCCTACATTACAAGTATTCTGAAATACAAAAATTGATGTATGACAATTCTGATGTAGGTGATCAATTACAGAACCACAATTCTGATCAGCCTAATATGCCAAGCCATTGGAAGACGTACTCAATCAGGACAGAAGAAACCTCCAAACACTGGACCCATCTCAGTTTAACCTGGTGAATTTTTTTAAAAGGTCACCAAAGCAATGGATGAAAGCAAAATGTTACACACTACATATCTTGATCTGACAAAAGCTTTTCCCACTCAGGCATAGTAGAAAATCTAAATAAACTGGGAATAAACCCATATGTCACTGGCTGGATTGCCAACTAGCTCACAGACTGGATGAATATAATCAAAATCGGGGAAATTACCTCCACAAAGAGAACAATCACCAGTGAAGTCCCCCATGGTTCTGTGCTGGGACCTCTCCTATTTGGCATCTGCTTTTCTGAAGTAAAATCCAGTACCGAGGTTTC
Source organism: Protopterus annectens (assembly GCF_019279795.1). NCBI lineage: Eukaryota > Metazoa > Chordata > Ceratodontiformes > Protopteridae > Protopterus > Protopterus annectens. The sequence continues at coordinate 1,735,721,992 of NC_056728.1, forward strand.
TGGCTGACTAAGTTTGTACATGACTGCAAGCTAGAGGTAGTCATTGAACCTCAAATGACTTAGCCATCCTGCAGGTAGGTTTGTGTCAAATAAATAACTGGTGTCAAAAGCATGTTTTGAAACTAAATGCCAAAAAATGCATTCCTGCATCCTTTGGGAAGTCATCTACCCAAGGAAACTACCACATTGACAGTATGGCACCAGGAGTTGACGCCATTGTTCGTGATTCAGGATCTTATGTGGGCAGTGACCTAATTTTTGACTAACGTGTCTATTGTTGTAGCAAATTTTGCACAGTTTATAAATTAAGGGATTATATCAAGATCTAGGGTTGTCATTGCCCCCCCTTAACTCAGCCCTTCTTAAGCCAATCATCGAATATAATGCCTCCTTTGGCAGTGGATCAACTCAAACCTCTGTTAACTAAACTCCTAAAGACTGCTACAAGGTGACCTGTATCTGGCATACAAGGCATCCTCCAACCCATTACTGGTGGATTTACTGCACATCAGCAAGTTAAATTTCATCAGAAATGCTCGGTCTAGAGATCTAAATCTGTTCTGTAACATCAACAGAATGGTTTGAAGGGACAGGTATATTTTGCAGAGGGAATTATGCTGTGGAATGGGCTCCTCATCCACATAAAACAAAGTTCATCCCTGCCCATTTTCAAGTACAACTTAGAAGTATGAATGGGAAACAGAAAATGTACACCAAGATTATCCATTGTACTAATAATGGACAGCTGTAGCTCCTAAATGCTTTAAACCTATGGCTCATTAGTGGTAATATATAATTACTGACTATGGGATGGGTAAGGCCAATATATAACCAATTAACCTATGAACATATAATAAAACAAATGAACTGCCTATCAGCACACTGTAGCCAAAACACAGTAAAAGGTAGTGGTTATTGTTAATGTCACTTTATTGAAGGCCAAATCCCAAAGACTTTTTTCCTAGGGAAAAAATTTTCGGATTTGGTATATTTAAATAGTGGTGGGTGGGGGACACAGCTTTGTGTCTTTTTCACTAGGAAAAAAAAAAAATCACTATTCTGTTTGTTCGGGATTTGGCCTTTTCGACATTTAGCTGTCGATGTAGCGGTGTTCGAAATATTGTACATTCGCTTATTTAATAGGGAAGCAAAGGTAGCATGCACAACTGAAATGAGAGACTTTAGTACAATGTGAGAAATAGAAGACGAGAGAAGAAAAGGTCAAGCTCAGCAAAGAAGACATCCCCTGTTTGCAAGCTCAACATCTGGTACCAGATAGCTGGGCATAGGAGTTTGCTAATACTGACATATCAAACAGGACTGTTAATCAAAAGACAAAATGCTGGTAATGCAGATAATTTTCTTAGGATGAACTCTTTACAATAAAGGCAAGTTTTCCCTTCAGCCATGTCATACCTCCCAACTGTAGATGTGGTATTTACTGTGACCTGCCATAGCAGATGTAGCATGTCTGGTAATTGTTAACAGATGACTATTGAATACACATCTGTTTACCGGAATTTTCATCTCTGCACTGTTTTGAGTAAGAGAGACATGACATTACATTGGGGGGGATGTATATCATCGGACTGAGAAATGGCCGAACCGTGAACACCGTATGTTCGGAACCACTTTACAACAACAAAAACAAATAGAATCTTATTTTTTCAATTTTTTTTTCCCAGGAAAATAAAGAAAAAAAAACACACAACACAGTACAAACAAAAATCAACACACATACAATCCAAATCATACGCCAAATCCTACATCTATACACTACTATCTATATACTTACTACTATCTACTCATACCTTACCTTCACCCCTAACCTAACCACCGTCTGGCGCCTCCTGACCCCTCACCCTAACCCACCACCACCCCTGAAACCCCAACCCCTACCTAATGTCCCACACACACTTATCCACAGTCCTGATGATGATGACCTGTAAGAAAACCACAGTCCCATCAGTTTTCACGAATTCACAGAAATTCTCCTTTCCTATTCAGAATCTGGGTTGAATTTGGTGTTCCGAGGTGTTCACGATAATCAGTCTTCGACATCTGGTGTTCTCGATCATCCTTCGCTTCATCAGCCGTTTAGAAGGACTTTGATATAGACCAGCTACTACTTTCATGTATACTTACATTCTGCTTACCTTTTTGCTAAGCACTTTGGTATTTGAAGACACTTTTTTTTTGCTGCAAGGTTTTGCTGTAATTTTTTACATCATCAGTACAGGAGGCTACCTATTATGACTTACTGGTGACTTTTTAAGTTTTACATTAAAATTATACTGAATGCTCTTGTTTAAACCACCATTCAAGTTCTGTGTTACCCTCTCTTGATTTATGTTTAATAAGGCACCACCCATAGCTTTAGTTTCATAGTATAGAACTGATACAGGAATGTTAGGCTAGGTAATCATAAATAAAATTATACTGAACAAAGAGAAATCAGATGGATCAACTCTTTCTAGCAGCTAGAAATTTCAAGCATTGAGTATCCTAAGCTTGACATTTCCTTTATATGTTCTTTAGCTGATACCAAGATTGATATATACATGTAACAGATAGGATGGCGTTTAGTATTACAGAGTGTTATATATATTCCAGATAGTTACACAGTTATTTGCCAGGATACAAAAGATTTTAGATTTTTTTTAGTTTCACAATATAGTTGTTTAAACATTCAACACAGGATGCTGATTAACATTTATTTTTAAGGTGAAATTATATACACATCAGTATATATTTATCTATTTATTCCTCAGGAATTAAGACATACATCTTTCGTGAATTTTTAGATATTTATTTATCAGTCTAGGTGACACTTGAATTCAATATATAGATGTAACAGATACTATGGTTTATACAAAAAAAATTAGTATAAATTTTGTAGTAACAGAGTATTTTACATATTCGTACAGCATTTTATTAAGACATTAAAGATTTTAGATTCACATATAGTTCAGAGGTATGTATTTGTTTTCTATGTAATTTCCTTATTTGTATTTATATAGTTTTCTAGAAGATATACATATATTAATATTTTTGTATGACAACATTTTCGTATATGATATATGCTTATGATATTTATACTTTCATGTTTTTAAAGTAATTTATGAACTAAGAGATGTTCTTTTAGATAGTAGCTGCATGAATTGTGATAGTAGAATCATGGTAATACCACCATTATATAGCCACATGATGTTATTTTGATTTATTATTCATGAGCATAGCACATGATTGGCTTCATAATGAGAGAGACAAGATATTTAAAGGTAATTAACTTAGAGTTATTTAACAGTCTGATGAAGTATTCAGTTTGAATGCGAAAGCGCTTACTGGAAACGTTTTTTGTATCTGTTTTTCATCATCTTTTTATTCAAATAAACGGTTAGCTTCTTATAGTCGTGGTGTTGCCTCAACAAGCTCTGTTTTTTTGGATATCTACAATGAAAACATCTCTGTGGGATCTTCAGGGCTTGCCTTACTGAATACTGTTTACAGAAGGTTATATAAATATTTTGGAATATTTCTCTTATTTACATTAATAAATTAGAAATGGAGTTAGATACTATCATGTTGGTAGGCTATGCAAGCAGTGGATGTTGGAAAACTAATGATGGGCATACACTTGGGCAAGAGAAATACAGCAAAATATAGAACTATTTATTTGAGGTATACTGTATTAACTAACTTTATTCTAATATTGGCACTAACATCTCATGAAAGCTAGTCATGTGCTTGGAACTTGGGACTCTGGTGCCATATTTTGGTAGTCTGTTCTTCAGTTTACATTTGAAAGTTGGTATCCCACAATTCCATTGGAGTGGGTGAGGTTATGTAATTATGTATGCAAATTTGATGCTAATCATTGTACAGATTTGTACCTATTTTTCATGGGCCTTGTCCAGATTTTTGATGTTTCCAGGTTGAGCGGTATGGTCCATGTGTGTGTCAGTATTTGTGAATTTTTCTTTTTGGTGGACTTCCTGTGCTACTTCAGGCAAGGTAAAATGTTTTCGCGTGGTGAGATTTAGCTATGTGTAGAAAGACTTACAGATGGTTTAGCATTTGATAAAGGGGGGGTTAGGAGTTCAGCCATGTGCATACAGAAATATGGCACAGCATGGCAGCTAACATATATGGTTCATGATGGGAAGTAATTAAAACATAATAGTGCCTAAAGTATAAATCACTGAAAAACATATTTCAATGTTTTAGTTCTTTTATTAAACTTGCTATGAATATAGCTTATACTAGCATGTGGTAACATTTATTCAGGAGATGAGGGCTATGTATTATATGGGAAATTTCAATACTGTACTTACTATGAAAACTGTGAAAAAAAGAGACTTTTTTCAAAACATGAAATGAAAAGGATCATTGTTTTTGCTTAGAAGTATTATATTTTTAAAGGTTATACAATAAATCTTTATTTGCTGAAGCAATTGCATTTAATCAAAATTAATGTTTCAAGCTTGTAACGAGTGTTGACCATTTTTCATATTTTATTACTAGGTAATCAGTTTGAAGAGTATTACATGCCTACCCAGTAACCAGATAATGACCAACTTAAACCCCATAATTTGTGTTCAGAAGGTAAACATTTTAACCATTATGCCATACACCAACTTCTACTTTTTCTGCCCTTCACATGTTTGCAGTTTGATGTAACAGGTTAAGGATTTTTCATACTGGGTAGGTAATCAGAATTTAAGTAAAATAATCTAATAAAGGTTTTGTACTGAAAAATGTGAGATATAAAGGGGATCTAGGTTGAATATTGGCTCCCTATTGAAATGTTGGCACTAGAAATGCAGAGTATCAAAAAGCCAAAAATAAATACATAAATAAAAAAAATAAAAAGACTGAAACCCAAAAAAACAGCAAATCTTGAAAATCACTCTTCTCCTTAAAACTTGTTTTTGTACCCCCTCCCCAAACTTATATGTACCAAGTTCGAGATCTCCATACCTCAGAGAAAAAGGGAATATTCTGAGAAATGCCATCTCAGACATGATGTATGCAAGTCCGATCTTTTCGGCCATTCAGTCTCCATCTCCATGTTTCAGGACACATTCTTTCTCCCTCTCTCTCTAGTGGGACTTGATATTTCAAATGGTTACCATTATATTAGCAATATTATTGGGGCCTTCAGTTTGAGTATTAGCTTTGCTTGTTCAAAATACTAAGAGACCATAGGTAATGATCACTAAGTTTGAATAACAGGAATAAAGTGTGATAAGAAAAGACACTTTTTTTGCCTGACTTTGCCCCCCCTGCCTGCCACCACCTTCTTTTGCAACTGGCTCATTCATTCCAATGTTAAGAATATTTAAAGTCATTTGAATTAATTGTTCTATAGTGATTTTTGTTGGAATGTTCATCTGACTGTGCTTAAGAACAGTTGCTACTGATTTTATGGAGCATTCCAGGAACAATAAGAAGAGTTATGACTTGCTTACAAACACACAGTGTGAAACACAGAGTGCTAGGTGCACAGAATTCCTGTCTGCTCATCTGCTCACTGTACTGTAGGTTTCTCCATCAGGCACATGGTCTATATAAAGGACAAGGCGTTTACATTTTTCAGAAGACTGCTAGTCTGCAGTTTCACGAGCAGAGAGAGGAAAAGGTAAGAATGCAAAACTAAAAACCTTTAATGAGTAGATTTAAGATAAAATATGCAGAAATAATAACAGCACAAAAAAAGCAACTCCAAATTAATCAGTTCATCACCAACATTCAAAGGCTAGACTTTGAGAGTCTTCTGAACACATTGCTGAATGGGCTGTTAGCTACATGGCTTACTACATCCAGTCCAAAGAGACAGGCATTTTAAATGTGAACCAAGCACGTTACAGAACTGTAGCTTGCATCCACTGTTGTATTTACCCTTGCTATGGGAAAAAAAAAACAGATAATGTAATCAAGTACCAAATAACTGGCAGACAAATGCAGCATATTAAGCATGGTATTCAGTTACAGCCACTCATACAGCCTTATCATTGTGAGACATCACTGGTCAGGGATGATACAGAAGCAACATTGACAAAATGGTGCCTACTACTTAAAGTTTCTGCATCAACCAGCTACATGCATGCATATACGTACTGGATTTACTGCACTCAGTTCTGTGTCAGGGACAGTGAAAAGACCAAGCAAGGTGAGGGCTGATTAAAGATTTGCTATGAAAAAGTGCTTGAGAGATTGTGAAAGTAGTATCAGGAAGGGAGGGAAGAAGGAGGGATGCTGGAACGTTCTACAGTACAGAAACAATATCCCTCTTCAACCTCATATGATAAATTATGGGCGACATGTACCTACATAGTTTATGTTTCAATAAATATCAGTATATCTTGTCTTCTCTGAAAAAAAAAGACAAAAGGAACCATCTCCGGGCAAATTTATATCAAATGGAGGCAGGAAGCTGGAATACACTTTCAGAAAATGCTTCAAAGTTTCATATCTTATCAGAAACCAAAAACTTCTAAGTGATCAGGATGATGAAGGCACATCATATTCTTTGTAAGATGTGACTGGAAAAATGAAAGATGTTAACTCTGTTGTAAGTTGATCGTAACCACATTATTATGTGTAAGAGACACTGATGCCAATAATTCGCTCTTGAGGGGAATCTTGGCATCCATCTTGAGAACACATAATAACAAGTTATGATCACTGAGAACCGATCATAACTCTTTTTAGTGCATGGAGTTATCTATGTCATATATTATTATTATTGATTAAAAAAAAAAAAAAAAAGCACAAAGTGTTTTACTGGCTTTTAAAGCCATTAAAGCACTTGGTGATTGCTGTAAGTGGAGGGAAAAATCTGGGACGGTTTTTGAATCCCATTCTAATTTAGTTAAATAAGTTAATTACAGATTGTTTCCTGTAAAGTTCTGGGGACAAAACAAAAATATGTGCCACATGAGAGTAAATCAATGTACCTTGCCTGAGACTCAATCATAACAGTGCTTAGGGGGTGTGTAACAATTATTACACACCTCAAAAAGCATTGTTATGGTCGAGTCTTGTAGTACAGTAGAGTACAATAGTTTTATCTTTTTTCCTATTTTTGAGTGTAGTCATGGCACTCCATGTACTACAAATAAATAAATAAAGCTAGAAGATCTCAAGAACAACACAATCAGTACTGCTGGGAGAACTAAAGAAGTAAAATTAAAAGTTTTAGATTTAATTAACAGAAACGGTGACACAGTTTCAAGCAATGGTCTCAAATCTTGGAGCATAAGGAACACCATAAGACTTTTAGGTGTGCATGTAGGGGTTAAAAGGCAATAATACAAGATGGCTGCTACTGCCTGCACAATGTATCTACAGAAGGATCATGTATCTCCTTGTGGATTTTTTCCAAGAATTCTTTCTCCCCTCCAACAGCTGTAATTACAACATTCTGTATTTCTAACAAAAGAAACATTTATTCTGAATGGCATAAAGTATTTACTTCACTCCACTGCAAGAAAATCCTCCTTTCCTGCAAGAAAATCCTCCTTTCCTGCTCTTATATAGTACTAACATGTTTTGATTTAATGCAACAAAATATCTGTGCTTAGTTCATTTCACAGCCAGATTCATGGAATGGTAAGAGTGCATCCAAATCACTCATGCACAGTTTGAGGATGCAATTATACTCTTACAGACATTCAAGGATGACTTGAAAATAGTAATATGTCTTTAATTGGACATTTTTAACTTAATCCTGTATCAGAGAGGAAAGCATATGTAACTGACCACTGGAAAATAATTCAACCTAAATTATAATAAAGATTAGAAGTGGTCTGACAAAGAAAAAAGCAATACCAGTGAGTTGAGTCACCTGATAAAAGTACATTGGCTGAATTCAGTCATAAAACAACTGTTAACTGAATACTGCTTATTGTTGCATTGTACAAACTTATAGGTCTGCATTCCACTGCTCACATGTTGTCTGGTATTTCCCTCTTCCATTGGCTGCTACTGGGGCCTCTTATGTAGATTGTAAGAATCACAGTTCAGGTCATACTGGCTAGTGCTTGATGTAAGATGATTCAAGGTCAATTTCTGGTCTGAATCAGGGCCTCAGTCTGGAGGGAGTCATCTCTTTTAATCAGATTATCATGCAGTTGGCTGGTTTTCTTTGACCTTTCCCTGTTTCACTTCAGGGCACTGACCTGATGGCAAGCTTTACTGTATGTGTAAGGGTAGTTCTTTTCTTTATGCTGATTCGTGAAGCCGAACCCACTTTCTCTGTGGTTTGGGCATAGATCAGTCACTCCATAACTGCAATATGTTTTATTTTGGTGACTAAGAAGATGCAGCAGGGAATTTAACTGAAGTGCCAGGGAGAAAAATGAAACACAAATAATAAAATCAGATAAAATACATAAGCAGTGGCTGCAGCAAACATAACAAGAAGTGACAGGCATAATGGAAAACAGTGCAGTTTCAGACATATCAACATGATATTTTAACATAGTAAATGCTGGAAGTATCTGAACTTGCCTAGAAACATCTAAAAGCAGGGGACCTATTTCCAGTTCAATATAAAATGATTATATGAGCACATTGTTTGGTAACAACATTACTTAGTTAATTGGCCAATTATTTGTTAGTGATACACTGTGTTAACAATATGCTGCTGACAATTATAGGATTAGTTAAGTTGACAAATGAGTAAACCTACTGGATGGCAAAAAAATTCAATGTTGCTGTACTGGTCTGCAATAAATATTACAACATTTGACTGCTATGAAGCCATTTAACTCTGGGTAGAGCTAGACACTTACATATATGGTTGTAAGTAACAGATCCATCCTCACATGTCACTTGATCTGTCCGGAGGCATTCTGCACAGAATGGCAGTTAGGATTTCCTCATTTTATATTAACATTTCAAAATACATGTCTGAAGTTTTAGGCATCCTACTGGTGCAGAGGCAAAGCATCCATTTGCACTGCTGGTACCTCAGGTTACGTTTCAGGCCTGAGAGACAGGTGGCCATCCAGAACAGCAATCACTGAGTGGACAATGTCTACTCATCTCTTTTGGGGTAGGGTCTGGGGAATGACATTTCAGGGTGACTCCTAGCACAGGTTGGTAGGCAGCTGCAATGACGCATGCACTTGGAGCAGCATATGGCAGCAAACCTATACAGATGCAAAAGGAAGAAGCCTGTACTCCCACATCTTGTGCAACTTCATAGTGTACCAAGTGCACACTCCTACAGTGAGGGAGGGTGCAGGAAGAAAACAGTCTGAATTTTCCCTCGTTCCTATGTCAGAAAGACTGGAAAGACCACTTTCGTTGAGCGGTGTCACAGAGAAGGTAAACTCTTCATCTGTCCAGTGAAACCTACAACCTCCATCTTTAGAACCTTGTAGAAAAAGAGATCCCACAAGGATGCTGGCAACTGTACACCATTCCAAGTCCCAGCAATGGGTACTTGCATGAAGAAGCCACTTTGAATGGTCCTGCTGCCACTCTGGGACTCTTTATCATAAAAAGAAGACTGAGATTAAGCCAGTGCAATTTATTTTTAAACCCCATACTTTGTTATCTGCCTTATACCTTTCAGTTCCATTGCTTTTGTTTTTTTTTTTTTAAGGAGTCAGCCACAGCAGTACAAATTGCAGTGGTCTGGTGTATGTGAAGACGCTCCATTAGAGCCCATCATGGTGGCAAGCAGTGTTGAAGTCCAACCTTGTTTAGTGGCTGAAGATATCATTTGCCAGTATGATGAAACTAATGAAGTACACAGCTTCAGATGTTCATCAGATAAAACATAATATGGTAAATTATGTAATACGACTAACTAACATTCAAAAGTTCTTTCCCAGTATCAAAGTCATCTGCTTGAACAGTCAGCAATTGTATCCACTCATACACAGGCCATCCGGGATCTACAGGTGACAGACAGAACAGTAGAAAACAAGGTCTGAGATACAGAGAAAATAGAATACTACCCAAATTAATGGTGTAGCAGAAATTTTAGAGGAGAATGACTCAGTAAGCTTTGCTAAACAGGAAATGAAGACATTTTTGGCTATGAATAATGTACCAGTTATAGAACAGACTCATAGAATAAACCATGAGACTTGAACAAACAACATACCAAGATATTTTATTATTAAGTTTCTTGATAATAATTGCTAAAGAAAGCAAGAGAGATCAATCATAATATTTCCTTTGTGGGTTACATTGTGCAAATTGCTGCTAACTGTAGCACTGTGTTATACAAGTAGAGGAAGGCAATGACAATCGTTTTATAGGCATGCAGAGAACTTGGTTTCTCAGTTCAGTTACACTTTTCTGCATTACTTGATTTTAATAAAGGCCCAAAGTCTTACTCCTTCAATTCTCCTGTTGAAAGTGAGGCTTTTGTTTGCAGGCAAGGTATAGTTCCCGGACTGACCTATGCAAAAGTAACCAAAACTTTGCCTAACACCACAGTAAAGAAGCAAGGGTGTACAGCTCTCCCCTCATCGAGAGTGATGCAGCTAAAATGACTGACCAAATCATCCCAGTACAGAAAAGGTAAAGAAGCTGGTTCTGAGCAGGGTATACCATTATCTAAGAAAACATCTCAAAAAGCAGTACGGCAGGGACTGCTTATGAATTCATCATCAACAGACAATAAATTTGACTAACTTGAGGAAGATGATTATTAATAGCAGCAGATGGGTGATTTTTGCCCTGACTTTGAACCAGCCAAACTCACTGCCTTAGAATCTAGGTGTGATGATTTCGCAGAAGGAGCTCAGAGCCAGGCTTTTGATCAAGCATCACTACAATCTAGGCCTTTCTGTTTGTTAATGCAATGTCTCATACAAAGCTTTAATTTGCTGTGCTTTGTTTTTGTTTTCTTACCAACCTCTGACTGGGGATGGCATGTTTAACAGGTTTAATAGTATACTACTGGTGGTCTGAAGGAGGTTTTCATGCACTATTATATAATGATCAGTGCCATCATGAAAAATGTCAGACTGGTTTTCACTACAGAGGTACTGTGTGTGTTTTTGCTGTGGTTGATGCTTTTTTCCCTTCTTATCAGAGAGTTTTCTGATAATGAGAGGAGGGGAAGGATTAGGTTGTAATGCTTTGAGATGTGTTTTAACTGTTGGAATGTTTTTTTCCCTAATACGTTAAAGTCCTGTTAAGACTCTCACTGTAGTGTATTAATGAAGTAAAATTCCAGCAATTAAAACACATCTCAAAATATAACAATCTAGTTTCAGTTAGGTTTAATGTCATTGTATGAAATTTGTATTTACATACATTATTGTAGATCTGGGAATCCTACTTTATTATTTGTTTGAGATATTTTTTATTACTTTTGTTAGCTATTTAATCCAGAAAACTGCAAAATATGATAGGATAGTTCACACTGTTGGTGTGAATATTGCATTTGCTTCATACTCTTAGTCTCGTTGATAGCAGGGATTTTGTCTACATACTATCTCCAGTCAGTAGTTAAGTTGAGTGGAAGTGTTATTGAGAGAATTGTTTTGATTGCTTCAAAGACAATTGCTATTTTGAGTGTTTTATATAATTACTTTAACACCCTAGGAACATCTGTCTGACCAACTGCAAGATCTGCTTTATGACACCAATGATGATTCTTCTTCAACTTAGATAAATATGACTTCCTGATGTTAGGCTTCTTGTTCCTGCACAATTCTAACTATGGATGCAAGAAAAACAATCCCTGCAGTAAGCTGGAACATCAGCGGCCACACTGCCACATGCTAGCTGTGATGTGATGAGCTATATTCAGGACACTGACTGTGACAAGCCACGTGCAGGATCCTGACTGTGACAAGCCACATGGAACATCCTGTCTGGTGCTAAAGCAACAGCATCTCTTTAAAGACAAATCTAACAATCTTCTTAGAATAGCAGAAAGTGTAAGTAGTGTGTGCAAGAGATGCCATGATCAGTGCCTGACCAGTACACCTCATGATGGTGTCCAGAACTTTGCTGGTTATTCCTTTTATTCTGAAAATAAACATGATCCTGCCAGGGACACCATAAATTAATATTACAATATATTTACTTATTTTACATTTGTTTGCTGGGGAGGTCCTACTGGAAAGATCTGTCCATTTTCAGCAGAGGCCCAGGGTGAAAAGCTCCAGAAACAATTACTAACATACTACACATAAAATATTTACATGAACAGTGTGGTTTACACATACAGTTATAAAATATAGCATATAACATGACTGCATAAAATATTTACATAAGCATAGTGGTTTAGACATACAATTAAAAGTATATCAGGTAGCAACATGTGATTGTTGTTCATGCAGTATGTTTAGTACAGATAATCTTGAAGATCTAATAAAGATAAGAAGAAAGAAAAAAACTAAAAATTGACATTTTAAGGGAAAGCTATTTAACTTAGTCTAGGGGAGAGTTAGTGGGTACAGATGGAACAGTAGAGAATAAGTGTCAGTGAGGTGGTAAGTAACGTGTGATAATAAATATAGTGCATCTGTGGGAGTTTTAAAGAGGAGGTTGGATAGTGGGTAGGGGAAAGGTGTTAAAATATGTCAGCCAGGTGCTAGGCAGTTACAAGTAACGTGTGATAATATATAGCACATCTGTGGGAGTTTTAAGGAGGAGGTTGGATAGTGGGTAGGGGAAAGGTCAGTCAGGTGCTAGGCAGGTTGCATGTCCACAAATTGTTTAGGTGGGAAATAAGCTGTTTTTTGAAGATGATTTTGTTAGGTTGTACCCTGATTTGTAGAGGTAGAGAGTTCCAAGTCTTGGCAATGTTGTTAGAATACAGGGAGACACCAGAGCTGTAATGGCTTTTGGAGACTGCGATTAGTGCTTTGTTAGTGGATTTAAGTTCTCGGTTATTGCAGTAGAGGGTGATTGGGTTTTGTAATGACTAAGACCTTATGATTTCTCTGACATTTGTGTTCCATTACCAATGAGTAACTCATCCTCTCCGTGTAGGATAACCAGACAAATCAAAACATGAGAAAGATATTCATGTCTTTAACCATCCGGCACAGCATTTAAGAATGAATGCATCTCTGCTTATTTCTATACCATACTGTTATGATACTGTTCCGTGATACCTGCACAACATCCTTGCATAGTACAGCCTGGACAACGTTGATTATCTGTGAGAGTGCTGATAACTCTTGCAAACTGATCTAATTCTTCATCTACCCTGAAACCTACTCCCTGTATCGATTGAGACACAAAGTAGGCAACAACCTCAACAACCTATTTGACTGACATTGTGTTCTGTGACAGAAATTAATCTTTAAATGATCTGCACATACTGGCTTGAACTAGCACCATCCATCACTGGATCTACTGGATAAAGAAAGCCAGTGGCACACCTTACAATCCTAGAAATTCCTGAAATAAAACTGTACCATCCATGTGTGTGGCTTTGTATCTAGGACCATGAGAATGCTTGCCCACTGGCAAAAAAAAAAAAGTTCTTTGAAGATTTTTTCAGTATTTTGAGTTTTGATCTTTTAAGACTGATTTTTTCTTTCTCTGATATTTTGAAGTACACTCGTATCTATCTATATCTATCTATCTATTGTTCTTCTAACAAATCTTCTATCTTTGTCTAAAGCAGCAGGTTTTTCATAATAAACTAAGAATGTTTTGTTTGCAGAAATATGGAAAAATTGAAACCAAGGTTCAGATGTGAGGTAGTATTCACAGACAATTTACATAATATGCAAAGCTATGCAAAGTGTAATGCATCTTGCAAGGCTGCCCTTATTCTTAATCACTGCCCCCAACTTAGAAGCGCAGCTCTGCTCTACTGACCAGCATGAGGTTCAGGGATGCATGTAAACTTGATAGTCAGGGGTGGAGCCTATGGTAACAGGGACCATTAACAGTGTGGTGCACTGCTCTGCAGGATAAATTACTTAGACCAACAATTCATAGATACCAGGCAACTACCATGCAGAGCAGTGGATAATATGCATGTATGCACACAGCAGTCTAGTTGCATACACCTATGAATTTCAATGGAACAGATGGTAAAATGCAGTAGCTCCTTTCTGCCCAGAGTGCCACTTCAGGTAGTGCAGTGATGTACGAGTGTATGAGAAGGAGTATGTCCATTTGTGTGTGTACAGGGGACAGTGTGTGTGTGGGTTCTGTGACTGTATATGTATGAATAGTGTGTAGTCCATAACAAATGCAGTGTTTGGGGGCAACAGAAGTGGGTGTGTCCATGTCTGTGTGTGTTTCCATGTCTGTGTGTGTGTGTGTGTGTGTGTGTGTGTGTGTGTGTGTGTGTGTGTGTGTGTGTGTGTGTGTGTGTGTGTGTGTGTGTGTGTGTGTGGATGCATATAGCATGTGCTAGTTGTCTGATCTGCCTACTGTAACACGTTAGCACAGCTCTCAAATGAAAAGATATTCAAACTGCCCAAATGAGCATTTCATAGTTATGTAAACTCTCTTTTAAGTAGATGTAGTTTTGCTAAAAAATGCATGACTATGAATCCATTGGCTGTGCAGCATCACATTTCAGCAATGCAAACTGTGCTCCTGAACCTGTAACTATGAATGCCAGATATAGTGTTTGTAAAGCAGGCTAAGGGACTGGAATCATGCACTCTGTAAAACCACTTAGATGTTTATATAGTTTTACCAATGTAGTTATTCTCACTGAGTCAGACAACAGATGAGGACAAGCTGGGATTCTTGTATTGACTGAAAGTCATAGAAAATTATTCTTTTTATTTATTTTTAAAGGATCTCCTATATCATTTTACCTATGAAACTGTCTTTAGGATATAAGGCAATAAGGCAACATATGCCTATATGCACCCAGAACATAGTGCATTAAAATATAGTACATGTTATTTGCACCTTGCTGGCATTATAAGTATCTGAGGATTGCATCATTTATTTATTTATTTATTTATTTATTTACATTTGGTGACCAGGAAAGTCCAACTGGGTCAAAACCCCATTTTCAACTGAGACTCAGGGGGAAAGCTCCAGTATATAAAAGAAAACATGTATTGAGTTACAGAAATAAATACAATAGTTTGTACAAGGTTATAATGGAGGTGCTGGTATAACACTTACATTAAGAATAGTGATTTGTTTAACTTTTAAAATAAAAGATGTATGTATAATATGCATTCACTAGTAGGTTAAAAGCAGATACAAGAATAAGTAATGTAAAAAACATTTTATGGTACTAAGTTCTGTAATAAACTTTAATGGCACTTAGAGAAGGAGAAGGTGGATATATTGAAGGCAGTTGGAGGGTAGAGGTTGGTGTTTGAGAGAAGAGTTAAGGAATAAGTCAGAAAGAAAGTTGGAGAGATGGAGAAGGAGGGAGTTTTAATAAAGAAATAGTGGAAAATAGCTAGGGATTGGGAGTATGGAGAGGTAGCTGGAGCTGTGTGAGACAAGAATAAAGGGGCATATGTGGGTGATGGATAAAAGTTAAGAGAAAGATGGCTATGAGAGGTTACGGGGAGAATAATGGGCTTGTTTATTTCTTTTTAGAGCATAGGCAGGTGTGTTAGTTAAGAAGGTGTTTTTTAAGTGTAATCTTGAATTTCTTGAAATTATTGATGCTAGTAATATTTTCAGGTAATGTGTTCCATAGGAATAAAGACACTGGCCAGCTCTTTTATTTGTTTTGTGTACACTTGTTAGTTGTTTGTGTAATGAACAGAGAGTTCTGTTTGGAGTATAGCTGTGCAGGATTGTTTTTAGGGTGGGACATGTATCTGGTTTGTGCATCATTTTATGTGCAATAAATAGTTGCAGATAGTCAAGATGGGTTGGGAAAGCAAGCCAATTTAGCTCTGTGAGAGCTTTGCAGTCATGGGAGTGGTATGATAGGCTTGTGGCAAATTTAGTGATCTTATAGTAGCACAACTGTAGTTTATATTTTAGGGACAAGTGCAGGTTGGTGAACATAGGAGTGCCATACAGTTGAGAAGGGTCAAGTAAGTTTAGCTAATATTCTTTTGGTAGAATGCTCTATGAAGTGTTTGTATCTGTAGAGTGTCCCAAGTTTGATCTGGGTTTTTTTAATAGTGTTATGTATGTGTTGCTCAAATGTGACTTTATTGTCTATAGTGATACCTAGTAGTTCAGCATGTGTTACAACTTCAATCTCTGTTTTGTTTTGGGAGTAAATTTTAAAATCAGAGGGAAATGTTTTAGGAGTAAATAGTATTAGTTTTGTTTTGTTGGAGTTAGGCAGTAGTTATGCGTCATTTAACCAGGATTCTATTGAGGTGAAGGCATTTTGCATTACTTGCAGAAGGTCTGGTATGTCATTATATGAGAACATGATAGTGAAATCCTCTGCTTATTGGATTAACATGCGATGAAGGGAGGCAGTGTAGGCTGTTGATGAAGATATTGAACAGCAGTGGTCCTACTATGGACCTTTGTGGGACTCCTGTTTTGTTAGTTTGGTATTGTTATAGATAACCTTGCCATTTAACACATTGTTGTCTACTGGTTAGATATTTGTTTAACCATAGTTGGGAAGGTTGTGAACATCCTAGTAGAGAGAGTTGCTGTAGAAGTTTAACATGTGATAATGTGTCAAAGGCTTTACGGAGATTAACGGTTTGGAGTCCCTAGCTTTGTTTACTATAACAGTGAAGGAGATGAGAGCGGTTGCTGTGCTGTGTCCAGGCCTAAAGCCAAGTTGAATGGGTGTAAGAAGGTTGTTCTGGCTAAGGTGGTTTAGTATTTGCAAGTGCACACATTTTTCAAGTAATTTTGATAGAGGGGATAGTGTAGAGGTGGGTCTGTAGTTAGTTCATTTGATTTAACTCCTTTGTGTAGATGGGTTATTATAGAATGTTTCCAAAGGTTTGGGACTTAGAATTGACTGATGCATCAATTATAAGTATGCTGACTGGATAAGCAATTGATTCACCAGCAAGTTTTAGGTATTCTGATGGGAGATTGTCGTAGGAGGAAGAAGATGGTTTTAGTTTGAGAATAAATTGTGTTTTAATGCAGTTGGTACAGGTTACAGAGAGATGGGAGGAGGTAGAATATCAAGTGTTGGTGTATAAAGGGAGAGAAGAGGTAGCGTTGTTATTAATGGATGTTTGAGAGCGGGGTGAAATGATGTTATCTGTGCAGCTCGATTTTGTGATAAAGTTACGGCCTATAACTAATTTAGCTATGCTGTCTATAAAATGGATAAGAAATATATCAGCCAATTCACCTGGTTTTTACCTGTAGCTAGTGAGTGATTTTGTATGGACCCAGGGGTAAACACTGATGAGACAGTTTTCCAGAACTTGTCTGGATTGGTTTGATGGTTGGCCAATCGTGTAAAATAATTTTATCAGCATTTACTTTTTTTTTCTTTGTTTCACAGCTGCCTATAGATCTGGAAATGTGTTCCATTTTTATTCTTTTGCCAATATTTTCAAGCTTTATCTCTGAATTTAAATATTTGTTTAGTGGATTTGGTTAACCACAGTGCATGGTTTACTTATGTTCTTTTTTGTTCTAAGTCGCTGAGAGTGTCTAAATATATTTTGTTGAAAAAGTTTACAACATTGTCTAGCAGTAATTATTTTAGTATGGACCAGCTGAATGATTTTTGTATACAGTTAAAGAGGTGTTGACTAAAGGTTTTCAGGTTTCTAGATGTTTTGTAGGTTTGGGGGTTGGGCTTTTGGAGGGTGGGTCTATAAGTGTATGTGGGTAGGTGGTCACTTAAGAAATTAGGAAGTGTATTGGATTTAAAGTACTTATGGGTGTCAGAGACAATGATTCAGTGTAGGGTACAGCCTTTGTCACTAATGTTTTGTATCTTAGTGGGGGGTGATAAGTTGATGAGTTGTGTAAAGCTATGGAGGTTGAGACTGTTTGCTGTTATATCAGTGGATAAGCTTTGCCAATTGATTTTTACATCTCCTTTGACTATTGTTTTGTTGGAGATGTTTTCAGACATCCAGGAAAACTGTCTTCAAGTATAGGGATATTTTGTCCTGGGGGTATGTAAACTATTGAGATACAGAGTTATTTGGAGCTGTTTATTGTTAATGATGCAATGAGAATTTCAGCATTACTGAATGTTGGAAATGGTTTGGAGAGAGGTTAGAACTGTATATAAAGTAAGAATGTTACAGTTCTAAGGGATAAAACCAGAAGTACTGCTTAGTGAGACCACATGCTATATTGCAGGTTTTTAAAACAGAGACTTACATGGCGAGCACACTATAACTGAGACACCGACAGAAAGAAAGCTACGCTGTTGAGATCTGTTTAAAAAATGCTGCCCTTTGTTGTTGGAGTCTAAATAAACTCTGTTTGGTCATTGAAAGAGGAAGGGCACCATTTAGCAGAAAAGGGGGTGGAACAGTCAGATTACAGAACCGTGAGGCAAACCAGGCAGCATTAAAAACAATCAGCTATGATAGCCTGCCTGAGGTCAGTTCTCTATTGCCCTTATATATTTACTTACGTTTCGTAAGAGAGGCTAACTTTTATTCTTTTTCACAGTGAAATTTAACTTAATAGGAGCAGAAGTAAATAGATAAAACTATAATTGTTTTTGGCTCGGAAGGAAGGGGATTTAAGAACAAAAGCCAATAAGTTTGTACGTCACTAGCCTAAAATACAAGCTTAATTTAACTGAAAGTTTAAACAGTTTTGGGACATACACCACTGGCACTTGCTACACCTTTTGGAATGGAGGGACAGTCAGAATTTCAACTAGTGAATTATTTATGGGGATTAGTCACCTAATAAATATACAATGGAAGATGAGAGCTTGGCTTTCATTTACTTGGACAGTCTATGGTAGAGTTATTGTATCACAAATAGATTAGAACAAGTTTCTCATGCAGTGATATATCCTTTGAAAGGTAAATATTTTTTCGCCCTGCTGTCTACTGACCATCAAGCTTGGCCACTAATGGGTCCTACTTCATATGAGCACCAAACATTGTTGTCATGCATGTAGACACTGAATTTTATTCTCCTTATGCATACCCTAACTCCAGTCCAGGTATCTGACATGGGCACCTATGTCACTGCAGGGACATCCTGTACTTTCCCCATGACATGTCTGTGATCTCACACAGAAACACAGACACACACACATCCACCCTGACAGATACCATCTACTCTGTACAAGACAGGTGAGTTGATGTAAACCACTCATTTCCATCTTCCCATAAAGGTAAAACAGACACACCTGATGGGAAATAATTTCTATTTTTCTGTTAACAAGTTATTTTATAGCTGAATTCACCAAAATATCTTACTACAAAATGTTATGTTGTATGCTATTTTTATTTGTTCTTGCTCTTTAGTATGTTATCCTGTTATAAGTTATTTGATGCTATTTTTAATTTTGTGCTTTTATCCCTAAATGTCATGTTATTTTTAGCATCCACCTAAAGCTATCACCACAATCTGGTACATGAAGCTTCAGTTTAAAGATGGGCTTCATACACTGTCATTAAACATGTAGGTGAATATTTAGAGCACAGAGATAATTAAAGTAAGTTACAGTGTGGCATTTAACAAGAAAACCTCTTATTCTGTAATATATGTTGGACATACAGAATGACTGCTGTTGCTCAAAAATGATTTGTACTAAAGTTATTAACAAAATAATTCTCTTAATAAATTTTCTTCTGTCTTCTAGAATATGCGTTGCTCTTCTTGCTTTCTTGTCTTACAATAATTGGGGTATACATGAAAGTATACATTTTAAGTATTACATCTTTGCATCACTACACAGATTAACAGACTGGGCTGCAGGCCCCCTCTTTTTGTTTCCTATTAGCCCTACCCTCTATCTCCAATAAATAAATAAACATTAAAGGACATGCAGCCAGACAGGAAAACAAACTGGCAAAAAATAAAACAATGTTCTACTGCTGTTTCAGTCGCAGTTCTTCTGGCATACGTACTCCATGGTCATTTGTGAAACAACATCGAAGGAGGTAAATCCTGTACTGGCGAAGTTCTCCTTGTACTGGCCCATCTTGATAGCCTCCAACCACTCATTGATGGTGCTGAAGCTGGTGTAGTCTGGTACTGTGCGATCCAGTAAAGGAAGATTTGTCCTTAAAGAAACAGGCAAAGAGGAGAGTTAAATGGTTGTATAACACTGTGCTACTTGATGTATTACAGAAAGCATTCTAGAAATATTGCTTTAAACATTTCAGTCCACCTACAGAAGGAATGAGAAAATGCAAGAGAGTCTATTTCATTCTATATATGATGGTGCTATGCACACTTCAATGTTTGGCTTTTCAGAAAAAAACATCACATTTAATGTTGCATGTTTTGATTTTTGTTTATTTATATGATTTCTAATTTGTGATCATGATGGATACCCTGAGCTACAAGAGCTTAATTAAAGTGCAATCCAGGTGTTGGACTACAAGGACCTGTTTTAATACAGTATTAATGCTCTTCATAACATGTGATGACATGGAAATGAGTGCATAAATCCTGAAAAAGCTATCAGGTCTGTTTAAGTATGCAAGCTGTTTAACAAAAATTGCCCTTCCCCACATGAACCCAGCTACAAATATATACTCACTTAAAAATGTGGTAACCAGGTAAGCTGTTTTCAGGGGTGACCCAGGAACAATGTCTGATTAAGTGGTTTGATCAGACACACATCAGACAAATGCAGACTGTAAGAATCAAACTCATCTCTGTAAGTAATTTACCAGTGCATAGCTTTAAACCCCTTTGCTAACCTACCAGATACTAATTCCACTATGGCTTACACAAATCAGTAAGCAGTGGGGTATATATACCAAGCCAGTAATGATTCAGTGCAAGGAGATCCTTCCTGACAAATATAATAAGAGTTACACTTGACTGTATTGCAAACATTACAAACTCCAGTCCAGCAAGAAAAGAAGGAAGACTAATTTTATATTTTCTAATGTTTGGTACCTTTGACCTTTGGCATTTATGGAGAATACAGACTGACACTTAAATGCATTAACCACTTACTCATAATTACTTTTAACTTCCAATATAGCTTCTGAATTTTTAAAGGTATAGTTTTACATACAATCAGAAGGAACAGACTGCGTTCCATACATACCATTTTACCACTTATGTCAGGTCTTACGCATCTTTCATTATTTACAAAAACAGTTCTACAAAAGTCCATTGTTTAATCACTGGGATTGCATATAAAGTATGCTTCTTTCTTCCGTGGCATTGTAACTAACTTCTGAGGCACTTGCTCTACTTGGAACAAATAGTGTAAGAAAATAATACAGCTTCATGCCCTGAATGTTCACACTTAGGCAACCAAGGTGTTCATAGACGATTTTTACATCCCTTTGCTGCTCTAAGATCTGCAAGTGAAACTTGGGTGTAGTGCTTCAAATTATACTAAAGCACGGGGGGATGTCAAAACTGAAAGTGTAGTTCAACGAAAATGGAATTATTATGTAAAAGAACTTTGTCATGATACATACTTATGATACAGCCCAGAGGCATCAACTTAGTTAATATTTGCATTCTTTACCTCACAATAACTACCGTATCAGAGGTGCTATCCCAGATTATTCATAAAAGTCTGTCTCTTTGTTTTAACATCCACAGCACTGTGCTATCCATAACTAGAATTATTCAGATCCATTATAAGAATTCAATATACAATCGACCAACTACATTTTAATGAATCAAAATCAAACCTGTTAAGCCTGTGGATTATACTAAAAAACATTGTTTTTGGCTCTCCAAAGTCAAGACAGCTATGGGGAAACAGAAAAACCATTGTAGCAAAACAAACATATGAATAAATAATTGGCAAATGTTCATTTTGAAAAATCTGATTCAGGGAAATTACATTTAACAAAATGCTTTTCACAGATTTCCAGAATAATTCTCGTAGGATTTGTAGGCTTCAGACTTCATTCTAACAACTTTATTACTTTTGCGGAGACAAAGATGGAATGTTATCATTTGTTTGAAAATTTACTCCAAGTCAAACACATACGCTTCCATCTATCAGCTGGCAACGTTCAGGCCCTTAGCACATTGTACCTCTTTACCACAATGCTGCAAGGATGCATTGCAGAGAAGAATGAACATGCGGAAATCTGAAGACAATGATGTACTCTGCTACCCCAGAAGGGAGACATCTACAGAATGATTCACATCTTCCTGTAGTACAGCTTAAGGAAAACCCTGGACAAAGATTTATTTCACTAATCATCTCAGTGATGGCCTCTGTAAAGTCTGATCTGTAGCCATCTTATTTGGTGCCTACTGTTGTACTGCGATCTAGTGTCATTTGACATTACAACATTAACAAAAAAAAAGGCCCATACTCTGACCTAGTTTTCCTTCCCTTCTAAGGAAGAGTACCAGTTCCTAACATCATCCTGCTGTACTGACCATCCTTGCATTTACATGAAGAGGAAAAACTTAAAAAAGAAAATAAATAGGTCAGCCTCTCCCATGCCCCCTGATACCCTGTACATGGGGTGGCTGCCCCTTTGTCCCAACATAGCTATGCATCTGCAGTAAGATAATGCTTTTAGCAAATATGCCCTGAGCATCTTCTATTATGTCCCACCATGAGTGCTCTGGAAAACTACGGATCACTATCCCTCTGTATGGGACAACAACTCCATGCATCACAGCAGCAAATTACCTTACAGCAGATCTTTTCTTATTTTCTCATATATCCCTTTAGTGCAAATAAGGTGGTTGCATCCTACAATAAACCTGTGATTTCACCACTTGACTACATTTCATCTGATTCATGTATGAAGAAAGCCATGTTCTGCAAGCTTACTATACCCCCAATCTGAGCTGCAGACATCAGATAAGTTGGGGGCATTTCTGCATGAGTTATAACTTCATTTCACTTAAGATACAGGTCTAAAGAATAATCATTCATTCCTTCTTTCTTCAATGACCTGCTTTATCCAATTTAAAGAGCTGCAACAAAACCATAACCTACCTTTACAGGTGCAAGTAGAAAACTAATCCTGGATAAGAACCACACACACACACACACACACACACACACACACACACACACACACACACACACACACACACACAGGCACATGACATGCACAGTTCAGGGATTACCAAGTCATATGCAAAATGCCTTTGGGAAGTGGAAAGAACTGGAGTACCTGCTGAAAACCTATAGAGAAATGAGTAGAATGTGCAGACCACACTGGATACAACTCACCTGACAACCAAGAGAGGGAACTAAGCACTGGAAGGCAGTAACACTAACCACTGCAGTGTTGTACCATCCCTTAAAGAATATATATTGCAAAACCAGAAAAGAAGATTAATTTGTTCATAGATTTGTACTAGGCAATTGATCCAGTAGGCTATTTGGAGCTTAGTCAATGTAATTCCCAGTATTTGCTCACTTTGCCTGAGATGAACTGGGAAGACAGACTAGGGATGGTTTTAAAGACAGTCAGAGAGGTACTTTGCTTGACAAGGCATGGCAAACCTATATAGGCAGGAAATCCTTTGGGAGTGATAACGGTACCTCATATACCACTACAGTCTCTATTAATATCAAAACATAGATTTAGATCTTTAGCATAGGGATTGGTGGAATTATTGTTTTTTCAAACATGCAAGAGATCAAATAGGATGGGTTGCTTCATAGCACTGAAGGCCAAGAACATGTCATGATATAACAGTGTATAAAACATGGAGTAAAGTGATAGTGGACTTGATATCCTGTATAACTTAAGGAGCTCATACCTAAGTTTTTTTTCCAAGGTGGGTTCTATATTTGGATAGGTACTTTCTAAAGGGAGCATTATATTCTATCATGAACCTGATTAGAGGACAAGAGGGAAAGCATGTTTCCGTGGATCGAGAACCTACCTTTAGTACATAACTGAGATAGGTAGATGCCTTTCTTAACATCAGCTGATATATGGAGGTCAAAGCATCAAAGCAGACCTCATTGTCCATGAATATGCCTAGGTCTCTAAGATCAGCATCAACTTTAAAGGGTATCATTTGAGTGATAGTTGCAGGAGTGTTCCTTTTTCTCCAAGAGTATAATGCTGCATTTTTTTGCATTGCAGAAACTTGTGTTAGGCCCTCTTGCAGGATGTGGGTATCAGGCAGGCAGTTAATAACGTGACACTGCCAGCCCAGCTATCTGGAATTTTGTAAATAATTCTATGTCATTTGTGAATATGGTATGTTGTTTGGTATGTACCTCTCAAGACATCTGCAACAACTGGAAAGGCCGCAGAAATACCTCACTAAAAGAATCACAGGCCTAAAGCAGATGCCCTATGCTAACTGTCTAAAAAAACTCCAGTTATACTCTGTCACATATCGTCTACTCAGAGGTGATCTCTGCTTAACATACAAGGCCATGTCAAACCCAGAGCTGTTCGACATGCTACACTTAAAGAAATCTCAATCCCTCAGAGCCACATGCTCCAGGGATATAAACCTTGTCATCACAAGGAACAAAACATGCTGGAGGGATAGGTTCCTGACCCAGAGACTCCTCAGACTCTGGAATAGACTGTCCATACATGTCAAGCAGAGTAACTCTTTGGCCCTCTTCAAAAGGAACCTTGACAATTGGATGGGAGATAGGAAATTCACCCCGGGGATCACATCAGTCGCCCTGCTAGACAGGAGTCCAGGGAAGTAAATATTGTGGGAAGAAATAGCCAGAGAATTGTTATGGCTAGGCTTGTATAGGCCCTAGGGCCGATAACCTAATACCAACCTATGAACCTACTTATACAGAACTATACTATGTCATTTGTGAATATTGATATGAGTTATACAGAACTGTATGTTATGTACTGAGCTTCGGGAATGTAACCACAGCATAGCCTGCTGGAATATAGAAGATTAACTTACAAAACATCAAGGAAATAAGTTGAAATTAAGTGCTTTATGATGTGCTATAAAAGTTAGTTAATGCACCAAGGTGACAGGATGTCTAGAGGTAGACGTTTTTTCTACTGTCTTGGAGAAAAGTAATTAGTAGGCTTAAAATGTAAAGTATTGTATTGCTTTATGACTTTGTAGCAGCTGCACATCTGAGAGATATGTATTTTTAACACAGAGATGTTAGGTTCCTTTTTAGTCTCGGAACTGAAGTCAGGTGACAAAGGTGATGTCATCCAAGCTAACCAAGCAGTAATGTTTGATATTAATTTAAGAACTGTCTCAGACAGAGACTAGGCATTTTGTATTTTGTCTTGGACCTTGCAAGAACATCCACTCATCATCACCATCTGTACTTGCTCTGTAAGTAAGACTTAGGGCATAGTATCTCTCTTAGATAAAGATAGGAATATAGTAAAGATTAGTTTAGATGTTTGCTGTAGTTATTTGAGACTGTCCTGCAATGTTGTTTTAAAATATTTCCTGTGATTTTGAATTCTGAAGTAAATGTGTTTGTTTTCTTAGTATTGTCTTTTTCTTTTATTTTTATTATTAAAGATATTTAAACATATATTTGTGGCTGATATTTATAAGCCATATTTAAGCTCTTAGAGTAATTGCATATCTATTTGGTGACACTGTACAGGCCACTCCAATGGCCTTGCTTGGTCAGACTACCATTTGGATTAATAGTAACATTACACAGTAGGATTGGAACCCTTTGTAAAGGCCTTATAGTAGCTGATAAGTTAGGGTGGCTGGTGGCAGCTGGCACTTCCTTATAGTCTGGGCAGAAGGGGGCATAGCTAGTAAACCTGTATCAGCCTTTCCCAGGTGTGTGTGTGTGTGTGTGTGTGTGTGTGTGTGTGTATTTGTATAGCAAGCAAATCTCAAAGTGTGTGTGTGTCAGCTACTTGGGCAGGGACATGAAGCACTGATTGGACAGAAAGGGTGCTGGAGGTCTTAGCTTGGCCACTCAGCTGAGATCTTAACCCTATAGCTGTTCCAGTGGGGAGTCTTATTGGGAATCTGGAGAAAGAGGGAGAAATCAGCCCCAGACTGACTGTGATCTTTGTGTGTTCTTAAGGGAAACTGTACTTTGTGTGTACTTGCCATTCTCCCATTGTGTACATCCCTCACTGTTGCCAGTGGTGAGGATTAAGGCTACTTGATTACTGGGCCAGTGCAGGGGCATCACAGATACCAGTGGTGGCAAGCCACCAAAGGTAAAGTGTGCTACCAGCCCGGACTTTGTGATTTCTGTCTTTGAGCCAATTAGCTATCTAGCAGGTTACATAGGAGTTAATATTTAAGCAGGTGAGTTTACCTATAAGACCACAGTGCAGCATACTATTGAAGACGTTAACTGAATCCACACAAGGACTGTGTACTGAATGCCCATTATTTAATGACTCAGTTAACTTCTCAAGGTTGTCCACCAGGTTTTGTACAAAGAACTTCCCTTTCACACAGCCAGACTGATTCAAGTCAAGGGACTGTAGGCTGCCAATATCATTACATAATAATTGGTTCCTCTTCTTTGCAAATTTTAGTGGCATGACAAGTATTAACTGAAATAGTCAGTGTTGAATACCCACAGGATGCCAGATAACTCAGAGTAAGGAAGCAGGGCCAGACACATTTAGAAGTCATTCTCCAGTGCAAAGTGGCAAGGCCACGTCTGGAATGTTGTCTCCATTTCTGGTTGCTATACAAAGGAACAATGTTTAAGCCAGTAGACAGCATTCAATGCAAAGTTATTAATGCTTAATGGAAATGGAGGGCCAGATATGATTAAAGACTATCAGAGTTTGACAACTGCACCCCGGAAGAATGAAAAGTAAATGCAGCTGTATGGCATGGATGCATCTCACTGTTAGCAAGGAAACTATAGAGAAAGGAAAGGAGTCAGAGAAGAGAACAAGGATACTTGCTGGAACTATTTAGCTTTACGGTTCAGCGAGGTTTGTCTGAGGATGCCTTTCACTGATGACTAGCTGTATAACATAACTATTTTACAATAATTAAGCATTTTTAAAGTAGCTAATTTATGAACATACAAGAAGGTAGTGGAACACACAATCACAAACAGACTAATTAAAATCCATTCATGATTTAATATATTCTTAAAGAAGTGCTCTTTCAGGAAGAATGTGGTGGGATCCTAGAGCACAATGTCAGAGGCAGTGGTAGAGTACAGCTTAATTAGGAGTTAACAGATGTCTCTGACAAATGGAAAATTGCATGGAACAGTTGTAAAGGGGATAGCTGCAACATCTAGGTAGACTAGACAGGCGAGGGTTTTTTTTTCTGTTAACACCTTTGTAACTTTCTATGGAAACATGCACTGATATGGCTGCTGCATATTCAGCACCAGCTATACAAGAAGTGGGCAGCTGACCTTTGCTGCTACCACATCAGCCTTCAATTATCTGCAAAAAAATGACAAGGTACTACATACATAAAATTCAGGAAGTCAAAAAATGTTTATGCAAATGTAAAGAAAAATTATCCTGCTGTAGTGGTCATTATTGTATTCAGAAAACTGGGATGAAAGGGTATGAATGTCATGTCTAGGATATGAGTCCTCAAATATATAATTTATTCCAGGTTTAAAAATTAAGCCCTTTCACCAATGCCAGTTGACTTCATCAGAATAACATAGTAATCATAAAACATGTGTTTAAATAATAAAGGCTAAACAATGATTGGCTCTTCTACCCCGGAGATGTAGTGGAGCTTAAAGGGGAGCTTACTCGGTTGATTGAACTGCTCTCCCAGTCCCATTCCAGTGATCTGAATTCCCTTTTAACTTTGGATACTTGTAAGGAGGATAAAGGGCATTCCAATACGGAGATTACTAACTGCAGTCCTAATTCTTCATCTTACCACCTTAAGAAACGCGGTGACGTCATCATGACGGCTCAGGTTCAGTATGGCGAACCTGAACAGCGTCTTTTTTGTGATGGCAAGCATGCATCCGAAGTTAGAGATGGTTCAGCTTCCTTTTTACCTATGAGTATTGGTAGGTCTAATTGTGCGGTACATTTTGGAGCCGATATTGAAGATATCACGGAAAACAATTTAAATTCAATACGCCAAAGTGAGCACCAAAACGATAATTCAAATAAAGGTACGACTGTTTCTAAATCAGATACTGTAGAGTCTACTGCTCGTTTAGAGAGAATTTCTCATTTCAACGGCAGGGACAACAATTCACACGAAGTGAATGCAACCTCTTTATGTGCATGTAAAAATTACTAAAGAAATTGTTGGTGGTAATAAACTAAAGGAACATTATGGGGCACTGGTTCAAAAACATTTCTCTTTCTCCAATACTACAAGTATGGCTAAAATTTCTACTAGTGGCAAAGATAATGGTCACTAAAGTTATAAATCTTTGAAAAAGATGATTTATTCTTTTGAGAAAAGACTTTTCAAGTATAAGATGCGTCAAATTGAAATATGTTACCTGAACAAATGTATTAAAAAGAAAGTAGTGCCACAAGGTTTAAGAGTATTTAAATTTCCTTTTCGAATTCATTATAACACAGAAATTGTTAATGTGTTTACCACTATGTTCAACTGTATCATATGCCTTTCAGAGGTCTAGAAATACTGCAATGACTAGCTTGTTATTGTCACAGTGATAATTTATGGTTTCCAGGAAGTCTACTAAAGCTGTTGTGCTGTGGTGGGGCAGAAACTCATGTCAGGCAGGGGTAAGGAGATTTTTATCTAGTAGGGTCAGGTAACTGCACAATATGCCAGGCTATAGGCCCTGGCAAAACCAAAGTATGGGCCCCTAACTACAACGATAGCAAGGGAAGGTTACAAGTTACATGCAGGTAGCACCCCCTGCAGACTTTGTCAGAATAGAGTTAGAATGCAGCTACAACTAGGATCCACCTAGTTACAAAATACATTTATTCTTTGCAAAAGAGAAGAAGGAGGATGACAGACTTTGAATAACATCAGAGTATGCCAAATTACAGGCCTTGGCAAAACTTGGGAAGGGAAATAAGACCACAGGATAGCAAAGGAAGGTCACATGTTGCATGTAAAGTAGCACACCCTGTAGAATAGGTGTGCAGGGACAAGCTCACGTTTAGACTTCAGAATATACACTCTGCCATGTGAAGGTGAGAAACAGAGTGGTTGGTATAGGGCTTAACTGCTATAAAACTCATAATAAGTAGAGTGCAAAGTCATAGGACAGACTCACTAACTACTGGAATAGGATATAGTTAAAAAAAGAGCAGCTCAATACTGAAAAAGATAAAAGCAGGCCAGAACTATATTGTGTAATGTCCTCTCAGGTAGGGATTGAAGGTTGAAGCTCCATTTTCTAGCTTTGGGAAAGTATATCAAACTAGGGGCAGAAAAAAAAAAGAATCCAAGACTGTGTCGTGGGACTGTACCTGTGAAATCAGTGGAATTGTTTACAAGTTCTCAAGCACTCCAAGGAAACAACTGTAGCATTCCTTCAGTGACTGACAAGATTTTCTACACTACTATAACATAATCTATGGGTCAAGGAAACCAGCAATAATGTTATTCCTCAGATAAAGAAACCATTCTGAGGTTAGAGTAGAGAAATTTCTGCCTGACTGAAAACCCCATAGGTGCTAATGAGCTTCACTTAGAAAAGTTGCTAGCATAGACCAGCACAATGCCAGAGGGTTCTGGTAACTACTAGCTTAAATCTGAAGCAGGCACAGTGCCAGCAGTCCAGTCTTGAAGTGGTGACCAGAAGGAAAGACCTCCTTGGTGCCATGATGTTTGATACCAAATCAGCACCAAAGATAGGCATCTATAGTGTAGGCACCAAACATACGATCAAGGAAACATTTCACTCTAGTATTTAGGATAAAACCTATGAGGGGATGAGTGCTAAGGACTTTGATATTGAACATAAATTATAGACAGGACAGCTCAAGAGTTCTGCATCTGATCCTGGTACTGAGGTCAAAGCAGGGTAAATGGTAGACATCGATTAGGTTGACTCAACAGCAATAATCAACAACTGACACCAAAGTCAGACTGGGCTTGTAAGATAGTCCAGGCAGAAATATTCCTTTCAGCTGAGACTGAGGACAAAGGTTTCCCAGAAGGATTAGGTGAGTAAAAACAAACAAGAGCAAGGGCCACCATCTGCACATCCTTAGGATACTCAAAAAGTAAAATAAGACATGACCATGACTGATACTGAAGCATGACCACGACTGATACTGAAGCATGACCACGACTGATACTGAAGCATGACCAGGGATGATGAGAGGGTCAAATGAAGAACTAGTTCAGTTCAACTTAGAACCAAATGCAAGGAGTCCGAAGAAAGTGATGTGCAGATAAACTTCTATATATTTAAAAAGATTATAGAAAATCTGGACAGTTCCTAATCACTACCAGAAGAGTTCAAGAACCTGACTAAGACAAGACTACAAGTGGCTCCACAGTGTCCAAGAAGCAGACTTGAGATATGATCGCAACTGACACCAAAGCTGGAACCAAGCTAGATAGAAGGTCAAACAGATAACAAGTTTCTTTAAAGTCAGAAGAAAATGCAGCAAACTCATTGCAAGTCATATAGAGGAAGTCCAAAATGTACAAACATAGTAAAGCTAGGGAAATATTTGTTAGAAGAAAGTCGGCGTGGGAAAAAATCCTTTGGTCCTCTTTAAAACTTGCCAGCAAAATCTAAACCACACTGTGACTGGCAATGGGGCCCAGAACAATTATTGCACATTCATTTAATTGACTGTCACATGAAGCCAAGATATGGCCCTTACACAATTCCTACAGACTGAAAAATGCACTTCTGACCACAACAGTTGTTTAGACACGTTGACATCTGATAAAGCTCCTAAAGTCTATGACAGTAATGCCTCTCAAGAATCTAAAAATTAGTAGGAATACATTGAGAAAAAAAGGTGTGACTGTCCATATGATAAACACGGAATGTTCTGAGATGAAGAAAACGATGGCAGGAGAATGTCAAGGGAATGCCAGTTAACAAAACGCAGAGGTTGGAAGTGCGCTGTACGGTAAAGGTGTTGAAAAACTATAGAATTCCAATAATATGCATACAAAATCACAATAAAAAAATAAAATAAAGGGTAGCCTTGGACAGCCAGTAGATGTTACTTCACTTAAGGGCAGCAGAAGAGACCTGTATAGAAGTATTTGCATGTATAGAACTGTGAAACAATGGGAGGAGTTAGGTGGCTCATGACAATTTGAGGTGCCTAGCTTAGCGAGTCTTATTGGTCTTGAGTCCTAGAAGCAGGGGGTGATGCACCAGTCCCATCACATCATGCTGTCTAGAAAGAGAGGTACTGTAAAGAATACCCAATAAAATTTGTCATTTTATTTTTCTCTCCCCCAGGAAAGAACATCACTGTATCACTGTCCAAACATGTAAACTGGCTACCTGTCCAACAATGAGCAGATTTCCATTAAATTATGCTCATTCTCAAAAATCCTTTATAACAACTGTCCACCAAACCTTTTATCAAAATTGACAGTCAAAACTATTCCTTAGCAGCTACATTTCTATGTGCATGATGCTACTGTACTACACAGACCTAAAAATATATTAGTCTCCACTAACCACATGCTTTCCATTCTTGGCTCCAAACTATAAGAATCTCTTCCAAGTAACATCAGAATCTGCCATTAAGGGAAAGTATAAAGGATGAAACTTTATCAGCACCTTCACAAAAAGAACAGCATGATCATGATTTAAGAAATCATCAGCAACAATAAACTCTACACACTGGCTCTTAGCATCTCTTCTACAATATTTTTAGTAAAACCCCAAAGCTCTGAACTTTTTAATTTACTTCTTATACATAAGGTTTATTCTAACTGTACTACATTAGCTTATATTAAGATGTTAAGAACTTATCACTTAATCCTAAACATTTCTTTGTCACAATTCTTTTCTAGGTATTAAATCTCATTTGTTTTTTTCACAATGATGTAAATTATACAATACTTCTAAGTTTATGTAAAATGTCTGCTTTAGACTATGACTGAAATGGTTCTGCTTAAGATCAATCCATTATCCAGATTATCAAGCAGACTAAATAATAAAAATACCATCTTGTCACAAACTATAAAGAAATTCACATCCCAAACCATAGAAAATCACGTGAAAATATAAAACAAGGTTTTAATAATGTTTTTGCAGTAGGTCAAGCCTCCTGGCCTCCACATTTCCGATTGCTAAATTAACTAAAACAAGGTTTTAATGTTTTTGTAGTAGGACAAGTATCCCGGCCTCCACATTCCTGACTGCTAAATTAAAGGATGCATAACAGTGAGGTAAACTGAAATTTTCTTAACCCACAATTCTATGGTTACACTAAAGGGAAGACACAGCAATTGCAAAACAATATAAAAGTATGCCAGACTGCAATATCTCCAAATATGCTAGCTACAAGGTGACAAATAGTGGATTTAAGGAGAAACTTTTCCAGTCTTCCATAATATCACTGTGATACATGTAAACATTCCCCTGAAACAGTGATCCAGTGAAACCAGACAGCAACCATTTAGTCAAAAAAGGAAAAGCTGGTACAGCGATCGAAAAAGCAGATGACTGAACTGTACCAGCTGTTTCTGACAGACTGCAGAGTTGCATGGATCAGGAAGTTTGTCCATTCTCCACTGCAGTGCAATCTGAAAGTTGGTATATATAATTAGCAGTGGGGTGTGGGGACACAGCCCCTAAATGGCAGGTACAGGGAGACTTTCTAACTACAAAACCAGATTTTTTTTTATTTCATAGTGTTTTTCTGGGGTTTAAACTTACAAATTTCAAATATAAGAGGTTTGCTAATATGACATTTTGAGGAAATGCATTAAACACACATATTTATATACAAATTTACTACCTATAGTTGAAATCACACAACATCAAACCTACACTGATCAATCTAAAAAGACTGAAAGTCAAAACATTGAAAAAAAACTGCATAAAAAACCCCACACATTTAGAGGTATCAACCCCCCCCCCCCACCACCACCACTGTTTTTGTTTTACTTTCTTGCTCTGAGGTTACATCTTAAACCATGAATATTTACGTGTCAATTTTTTATTTATTTATTTATTTTTAATCAATGTTATGGACACTGACATGCAAACACATACACCCAGACCCACACATATACTAGAACTGTATGTTCACCTTTAAAAATACAGTCAAACCACTTTTTCTTAAGAATGATATTTACGAGTAATGAACAGTTTTATATCTTGTCCTATTTTTTTCAAAAGAAAATTATCTGTAACTTAGATGCTCTTCTCCCGAACCACCCATCCTGGTTTTGCTGTCTTCCCATGGACTTCATCCAGTGAGTCAATGCATCTTTCTTGATGGATCTCTGGAACTGTTTGCAATACTTTACAAAGGGACTCCTTGACTATGCTTAGAGGTAACCGTTTCTTCTTACTGACTAGCACTATTTTCTTTTGTGCATCCAATTATACCACTCTAATTTTCATTAACTGTTTATTCATTTCAAGTCCATCTGGCATGTCTACTAAGTCACTTTTGGTATCAGTTGTCTTTGTTAACTCCTGGCTCATTTCAGTAATTATCACACTTTTTTCAGTCTACGTTACTCAATTTATTGATATTACACTTCTGTTAATTCCTTTGGTTTTGACACGCTACATCTAATTCTTTCGCTCAGTACAGGGCTCTTGTGTTAACAGTTCTGTTGCAGATGTTTTCTGTCATCTGCAAACAGATAAACTTACTTTTAAATCCTTCCATCCATGGTGACATTTACAAAGATATAAAAACAAAACCAGCCATCATACAAAACTGAATGCCATCTACTGCTAGCGGCCTTCTTATTTAGCCTTCCACACATTACTGCATTTTAACATTCTAAAGAGATGCACCCCATAAAGGCACATGGAAATACTTTGCTTTTGAATATATAATCCCATATTTAAAATCAATCGGAGTTAATGTACTACACATTTCACTTTTTTCAAGATTTCATCTAAACAATATGAAAATTAAAAGAAATGATTTTATTTTACCATTAACTGCTGAAATAGTTCATGCTTTCCCCTACCCATTGCTATAAGTCTGAGGATGTTTTGTTTCTTAATAAAGCCTATGTGATTCTCTGTCATTTGTAACAGCATGGATAGCTTGAGGGGAAATTTTATTAGTTTTTCCTGTAAAATTTGTCATTAATCAACCAGTTCTCCATCTGTGCTTGTGGAAACAATTAACAGCTTTTTGTATGCAACTCTTTGTTACATCCACAAGCACATTCGACTCTAAAAATTGATGTCAGAGAATATGTAGAAATTGCATAGTCTTATATTTAAACGCATACACGAACTTAGCTTTTTCTGTGAAACTTTAATTCTAAGGTGGTGCTTCTTTCTGATGTTATACACAATCAATATTTCAAGTGATCTACCAGCTCTCAAGCCTCTGCATTTTTCTTCTCCATAATCATCTTCATACCCAAATAAATAATGTCACTTCCTATTAAAGTAACTGGACTCAATGAAGATTTTCACAGAAAGACATCGGACTAATTCATACCTAAAGGTCAAGCACAAGCATGTGGACACAGATTAATTTGTTCTATGCAATTTTACTGTTTCAATGACCAGCATATTTGTAAAAAAACAGAATCATCAAGACACCAGCATTGCTAATTAACCCAGAGTGTTATATTCCCACTGTGACACAGGGACAACGGATTACTTTTTGCAATAAAAGTTCAGTGGCATCTCACTGCAGGTGCACTGCAAAAACAATTTCTTTAACAATAAGCCATGGTAATAATGAAGAGAGTCTCTCACATTCTCTGGGCCCAGATTGCTATACTCCATTTATACTTAAAATGTTCTCAGAAGGGGTAATGCTAAATGCAGACCCAGTAGTTTGAGTTTTATTAAAGCACTTTAGGAAAGAGGTTTCCTGGAAAATTTTTATAATTAGTTAACTGGGACAAGTTAACTGGTATATTGACCCTTTTTACCCAGGGTGATTAAATTAGAAGAAAAATGCAACTGAGCAAAACTTAGAGAAATCTTACATAACAGAGTTATCAGAAAGTTAATAACATACAGCATTCAACGTAAAATATTAAGAACACTAATGAAGGTAAACTTATATACTGTATGAATAACTTTGATAGAAAACAAGAAACACTAAATTAAAAATTGCTATTTAAACTTAGATGTATAAATATGCCATGCAGCTGTTATAAGCAAACATAGTTTCACTTTTCTGATCTAGACATCAGCAATTTGCTCAGTGTATTACTTTAGCCATTGGCATGAAAGCACTTACGTTTTGCTTCATTGTACAAAAAAAAAATCACATAGCAACATTTTTGAAAGCTTGAAGAGTTTTGTTACTTTTAACTTCATTTGGAAGAATATTTCAAATTAAAGGACAGAATCTGGAAAGGGCTCTTTCACCAGTTGCATTTTTGAACTTGTGTAAAATCAGAGTAAGTGTATAATTTTGGCTGCTTCTAAGGAAGCAGTTTGCTTCTGTGACTGTAAGCAGTCTTTTAAGAGGGGAACAATAACCGCTGTGAACTATTTTCAAAATAAGAGCAATGTAGAGGTAGGCTGACATGTTGTTAATGTGATGCTTGATTTAATAGGTCATAATGGTGATGAATATGTCTGCTGGACTTTGTATCCTACCATATCTGGAAATCTCAATTAAGCCAGGATAGAATTATTCTGAATCTGGACTTACCAACCAGAGGCTGCATCAGTGTCCTAGAGTCATACCTAGTCAGACAAGATGTTTAGAAACTATCTTGAAATCTAGACCTAGACTAGATACCAACAGTCAGACTCTACAGAGTACCAGAAACATGACTGACAGTGGCAACATCATATCATTCTGTCAGAAGAACAGCAAATACCCAATTAGCTTCCTGTGTCCTTAGGAAGAGTTTGGTGGTATCACTGAATCTTCCTTTGGTTTGTAGCATAATTAACATACACAGAGCTTTTTCTTCAGCAATGTAAAACATATACTGTAGGAAACATTTTAGATTACTTTGATGTATGCTCTCCACACTTTCTGTGAAGACTGACCTGTAAAGTATTCCGTATTTCCTAGATTCGTGGGACCACTTACTTCAAAATGACATCCCTCAGGAGTACAATATTTGACCTTCAATGAATTGTATCACCAAGAGCACAGCCTTTCACTACAGTAGAGAACCGATTATAGGTTCATAGGTAGATACTAGGCTATCTGCCCAAGGGCATTTATAAGCCTAGCCAGAGTGTATTTGGCTTTCACCTCCCTATTAGATTAGCCTACTGTGCCTCTGTATAGTAGGTCACAGAAGGTAGCCCTTTAAGATTAGTTTACTGTGCCTCTGTCAAGCAGGTTTATCTGAACTAATTGGGAACTAGGGTAGTTCGGATAATCAAACTGTTCAAATAATCAAACATATAATTGAACCAGATAAAAAACTTTTAAAATCTTGTTTTTTCCTGTATGCAGGAATACACTTTTTAACCATTTGGTGATTCCAGTGGACAATAAAGAATATGTTTCACACAAGAGCTAGCTACATGCTCAAGAAACATGCTCAAGTGAATATGTATGTTTACATATTCGAACTTTATGATTTTTCCTACCCAAAACTTTGGAAGGCTGGTTTGAATAATTGCTGTTTCGGATAATTGACGTTTGGATAATCGATTCTCTACTGTACGGTGTTTAAAAGCAACTGCTGTAGAAATGGGGGATGGGGGACAACATACGAAAGCAACTCGTCATCCCTGCACACTGCCTGTAAAGCATCTTACTATATGACTCTAACCTAATAAGAGGCTTCCTTAAAGTGTGACAAAGGTATGTGAAAAGAATGATTTGCATACCTCTCAGCTATACACATTTTTGCAGAATGCCCATATTTTTGCCTCTTATTTTTTGTCTGTTTCTCAACAAACTGTGGTTTTCTGGTGAATCACTGGCAAATCATTGAGGATGGAATTCATAAATTAATGGCAGACATTTGAGTTTCAGACTTTATATCCTTTAGAAAATTCATGCTGAAGCAAAACCTGTTATTCTATTAACTTTCTAAGTTTGTAAGAGCAATGTCTAGAAAGTATCCCTATTTTTGGGCAATTGTCCCCCGTTATTTGTGGCTCTGTCCAGATTTCTTGCTCTAAGAGGTTGAGAGTTATGATGATTCATCAGTATGATGCTGGCAAAAGCCACATAACCACACAAAACAACTTTATTCACTATGCGTTTAATCAAAGCAAAAAAAAAAGCAATTTACCTATGGTTATAAAATGGTAACCTAACAAATTAATATAAGTGACTGAAATGCATCATCTGGCTATTTCCTTAATTTTTTATATACACAATATGGTTCTTGTACTAACCAGTGTTACACATTAACAAACCAGTACCCCCTCACAACCAGAACTATGTTTTACATACTAACATAGCTTCTGTCTATACTTTAACCAGGAGTTCTAGGTCTTCAAGTTAAAACATAAACAAACAATGACTAAGGCAAGAGAAGTAAATACAGGTTCTCACACTATAAGTCTTACACAAATAACAATACAAAAATATTATGCAGAGTTCTGAAAAGAGAATTTTTTAGAAGTAGAATTGGACAACTACAACTTTATGTTTTTATGAAGGAAAGCTGTCCTTCCTTGGAACTATATTCAGCTAGGATAAAGACCTTTTTTTAAAAGAAATCAAGAAGATCATTACTGTGACTTAAAACTTAAGACTGTGATGCTGTGTTCTTTTACAAGCAATTCATGAGTAACAACCTATGTCTTCAGTAGTGGGAAAACCTAATATCAAAAATAAAACAAAGTGCAAAAAAACAGAGCATTCATTCTTCATATTAAGACAACAGAGGATCTTCACTGGTAGCTGACTTCTTCTCAAGTAACACTAGGATGCCCCTTTGTTCTACCCACTCCTATTGCCACTGTGACCACCGACGCCTCCCTGATAGGGGGAGGGGCATTTTCAGGGAAGGGCAGCCCAAGGCACATGGGAGAAACATTAGCCTCATCTGCATATCAATGTCCTAGAGATGAGAATGGTACTTCTAGCGCTGCAGTCCTTTCAACACTTTTTTCTTCTAGGGACTATTGCAATTCAGACAGACATAAACAAACAAGGAGGAACCAGATCTTACCCCTATGTCGAGAGGCCCTGAGAGTATGGCAGTGGACAACATTCACTCAGCGCTTTCTGACAGCAGCGCATATCCCGGGTAGAGCCAATATGATAGCAGACAAATTGAGCAGAGCAACCTTATTACCTCACGAGTGATCCCTGAAACAGGAAGTAGTGGAAAGGATATTCCACAGATGGGGCCAACCTTGCTGCAACCTATTTGCAACTCCCACCAACACCAAGTGCAGCAACTACTTTGCCCTAATCCCCACTCCGGGGCAATCTCTCAATGGACACACTCGCACATAATTGGCCCATGGGTCTCCTTTATGCCTTTACCACATTTCCCTTGATACCCAAATTTTTGCAGAAAGCCAAGACTCTGGGAAGGACCATTATTCTAATAGCCCCTTATTGGCCTCATCAGATTTGGTTCCCCTTCCTGCAGCTTCATCTTCTGGAAGAACCTTGGATCCTGGACCCAGTTCCAGATCTTCTGATTCATTCATCAGGGGCTCTTCATCCTGCACTTCATACCCTCAGATTGACAGCTTGGCTGCTCCAATTTCAAGAATAGCCAGGTTACAGAATCTTTCACCTGCAGCTCTGAACATCCTGACATCTTCTCATAAATCATCTACCAGGAAGTTATACCTTAGTAAATGGAGAAAATTTTCCATATGGGCATCCCAAAACAATCTTCACCCATATTTGGCTTCAACTGCTTCCATTTTAGAGTTTCTGACCAAGCTTTTCAATGAAGGGGCAGCTGCAGCAACCATTAGAGTCCAATTGGCAGCAATTTCTAATTTTCATATTGGCAATCAAGGGGCTCCTATCATGTCCCATAAACTGTCTAAAGCCTTTCTTAAAGGTACTATCCATTTGAGACCACCTATTAAGTCCCCAGCTCCACCATGGAACTTAAGTTTTGTTCCTTCTCGAATCATTTTACACCCCTTTGAACCAGCCTCATCTTGTGACCTGAAATACTTATCATGGAAGACCATTTTCCTAGTAGCTATTACTTCTGCTCAAAGGGTTTCAGAATTACATACATAGGTTCATAGGTTCATACTAGGCTATCTGCCCTAGGGCATTTATAAGCCTAGCCAGAGTGTGTTTGGCTTTCGCCACCCATTTTAAATTCATTTTGCTATGCCCTTTTTCGAGGTTAGTATACTGTGCCTCTGTCTAACAGTAACACAGAAGTGATACCCGCGGTAAACCTATGATCCCCCATCCACTCATCAAGATTCCTCTTGAAGAGAGTCTATGAGGGACTCTGCCTAACCTGGACTGGGATTTTATTCCAGAGTGAAGGGAGCCTCTGGGTTATGAATCTTTCCCTCCAGCATGTCCTATTTATTTCAGTGCTGAGGTTCAAGTCTCTCGAGCACGTAGCTCGATGGGATTTGGATTTTCTGAGATGCAGCATGTCCATTAATTCTGGGTTGGACATGGCTTTATACGTCAGGCACAGATCGCCTCTGAGCAGGCGGTATGCCACTGAATAGAGCTGGAGTTTCTTTAACCGGGCAGCATATGGCATCTGTTTGAGCCCTTTGATGTTCTTGGTGAGGTACTTTTGGGGTCTTTCCAGTTGCTGCAGGTGTCTGGTAAGGTACATCCCAAAAGGAACATTGTACTCAATTATGGGCCTGATGAGGGAGGAGTAAAGAGGCACGATGACCTCCCCTGATCTAGATGTGAATCCCTTCATGAGTAAGTGGGCAATATAAAATGTTTTTCTAACCACTTTGGCCACGTGGTTGTCAAATGAGAGATTGCTATCAACTTGGGTCCCCAGGTCCCTAATTACTTCTTCTGTACTTAATGGATTACCACCTATGTGGTAATTTGTGGGCACTTTGTTTTTGCCAAAGGGGATGACTATACACTTTTTGGCGTTTAGCTTGAGGCCATGGCTCTGGCACCACTTGTCTGTTTCTATGAGGCCCTTTTGGAGGATGCTTGTGTCGGCTGGAGAGTAGATTACAGCGCCCAGTTTGCAGTCATCTGTAAACTTGGTCAGCCACAGTCCTTCTGTGTTGGTTTGTACCTCCGAGAAATACATACCGAACAGGAGAGGTCCCAGGACTGAGCCTTGTGGGACGCCACTTGTAACTGGTTTGGAGTCTGACATGGCTCCAGCAATTCTAGCCATGTGGGTTCTGTCCTTGAGCCAGTTTGCAACCCATCTAGTGACATAGGGGTTTATATTTAAGCTGGTGAGCTTATCTATAATGCCCGAGTGGGGTATTGCATCGAAGACTTTTGCGAGGTCCAGGTAGGCTGTGTGGACCACCTTCCCCTCGTCAATGGCCTTGGTGACTGTTTCAAAGAAATCGACCAGGTTTAAGAGACAGGATCTGCCCTTAACAAAGCCAAACTGGGTAGGATCCAGTGACTCTAGGTCCCCAATATCTTTTTTTATGAGGTCCATGATGATCCTTTCCATAGCTTTGCAGACCAAGCTAGTCAGGCTTATGGGGCGAAAAGTTTCCAGGATCCGTTGAGGCACCACCTTTGTGGAGAGGGACCAATGTTGCTGTACGCCACTCTTTGGGTACATATCCTGTGGTAAGGCTGAGATTGAACAGTAGTTTTATGTTTGGGTTTAGCTCTTCTTGGAGTTCATGTAGGATGCAGCCCGGGACACCGTCTGGTCCCATTGATGCTGTGTTTTTTGCTTTGGAGAGGGCGGTTCTTACCTGAGCATCTGAGATGTCAGGGGGGCAGCACTCTGCTGGGATAGATATTTGCCCTTTTGGTGGGGGGGGGAGAAGTTTGCGCTGAACCTGTCAGCTAGGATGCTGGCAATGTCTGTGGGTTCAGTGTATTTTTTGTCATTTTGGACTAATTCTGAGCATATCTGGGAATTCCCACCCAGGTTCCTAACATAACTAAAGAAAGCCTTGTGATTATCCTTAGTGTCCTGTGCAATTTTTCTCTCGAAGCTGGCCTTAGATGATTTTATGAGTGCCCGTAGTTTTTTGCTAACACTGATCAGAGATGCCTTCCCTTTTTGGGATTTTGCTCTATCATGTAGTAGCTTCCTCCTTCTATTGTATAGTTTGTTTATGGCTGGGGTCCACCAGACAGGACGTCTGCCTTTGGAGGACTGGGTCTTGGTTTTATTTGGGACTGCATGATCCATGCATTCCTGAAGGTGTTCATAGAATGCGTTTATAAAGGATTCTGCGGTCTGGGCCGTATTTTCCACAGGCCCGGGGGCTTTGAAGGATTCCACCTCGGTTTTGAGGAGTGTGAAATTTGCTTTAGAGAAGTTTTTCACTGTGGTTTTCTGGGCAGGGAGTGGGGTCGGGATGTGAGTATCCAGTGAGATTAGTTTATAGTCTGATCTTACCAGTGAGGGATACACTTCTGGTCTGGAGCATAGAGTCCCCATGTTGGTGATGATCAGGTCCAGTATGTTTTCCCCTCTTGTGGGAGTGGTAACAAGTTGTTCCACAGCATTTGAGTTTATAAATTCTAGGAACCTTTGAGCTAGGGTGTTGGAGCTAGAGTAATGCTCCCAGTCTATGTTTGGGTAGTTGAAGTCGCCCAATATAATGGTATTTGGAGAGACCTTCATATTTTCCAGTGTTCTCAGGAAGGCCGAGTGGGGTTCCTGGGTTTGGGAGGGTGGTCTGTAGCAGGCTATAAACTGGAAGGTGATTTTACTCACTGTTAGTTGCACATGGATAGTCTCTGATGCTTTGTGCTTTGCCACCAACCTGGAGGTGTGGGTATCTTTGACAAATATTGATACTCCCCCTCCTTTTCTGGTTCGGTCCAAGTTTTGGGGCCGAAAAGCATGGTATGAGGTATAACCCGGTAGTGCTGGGGTGCTCTCAGGAGCCTTGAACCAGGTTTCTGTTACTGCACAGATATCGATGTTCTCCATGCTAAGGAGAGTTTCGAGTGCATGCATCTTGAGGTTTAGACTTCTGGCATTTAGTAGCATTACTCTTAGTTTCTTATCCCTTGTGATACCTATGGAGGTGCATTTGTCTTTTGAGCCTTGGCTAAAAAAGGCACTATGGGGGTAGCAAGAGCCTTTGCCAATATCCGAAAGCCCAGGGGTGACAGGTGCAAGCCGTCCCTAGCGAAGTATTGTGGCCTGTCGAGCATGTCATCCCAGGCTGACAGACATTGGATCCCCTTTGAATGACACCAGTACTTAAGCCAATTGTTGAAATTGATCATCTTGTCTTCATATTGTGGCATCATTCTTGGTGAGAGTAAGATGCTACTTAAGGTCAGGGTCATACCGGCCTGGGCCACATGCTCAGAGAGCTCCTCTATGTCTCTTTTCATGTAGTCCAGGGTGGTACGTCTCAGGTCATTCACACCAGCATGGACAATGACTGAGTCATATTTGTACTTGCCTTGGAGTGACCTGAGTGCTTGTATTATGTGGCGGATCCTAGCGCCCGACAGGCAGCTCACTGTGACCTTCTCCTTGTTCAGCCTGGTGAGAGGGACATCAGTGTGCCTGACGATAGAGTCACCTATTACAAGTGTATCAGGTGTGTTGTTTAGCCTTAAGGGCTGTGACTGTTTGGCACACTGGCTTTGTGAGCTATGTGTTGCACGTGTTTTGTTTTGGGGTAGCGATTGCTGCATTGTCCATTAAACCCCCATACTTAGTTTTTCACAATGGCAGAGTATCACTGAGGACAAATCCGTCATTTTTACATAAGGTCTGTTCAGAGACAAACCTCAACCAGGCTATAGAATTACCTGTTTTTTTCCCAGAATATACTAATGAGACGGAACCTATGCTGCACAAACTGGACGTCCATAGCCAACTTCAATTCTATTTCGACAGGACTAAGGACATTAGGAAATCAGAACAGCTCTTTGAATCTGAAAAGAATGGTTATCAGATTGCATTTCCTTTACATATAGCTCTGTGCACATGCCACCAAATCAAAAAGTAAAGGCCCACTCTACTAGGGCAGTTTCCACATCTTTAGCCTTTCTGGCCAAGTTACCCATAGATTCCATTTGTGCAGCAGCCATATGGTCTACACCTCATACTTTTATCACTCATTACAAACTGGATTGGGCCTCCTTTGGTTCCACGGTTCTGAGGAATATACTTCCATTGGCCACCCAAGAAAGATGATGTGTGGGATGCTAACCCATCAGTGGAATGAAGGCGAGCTAGAACAACTTCACATAAAGAAGTTATGTACTCACCATAACGTTCCATGTGAGATGTTCATCTCGCCTTCATTCTTACGTCCCACCCACCAATCACCCTACCAAGATTTCTCGAGGACCAGGAAGTTGAGTAAGTACTGGTGATATTTAATCCTTATCTACAGGTCTGTATCACGCTATTGAATGGACTAAATAGCGAATGCTATTTAGTCGATCCGATACTGTCGAAATGGCAAAATAGCGAAGTCACGGAACATCGAATTTTTTCCCAGGGAAAAAATTCGGTGGGCCATCTTTGGGACTTTGCCATTTCCTCCAGTATGGTGCGATCTTGGAGTTGGTATATTTAAGTAGGGGGTGTATGGGGGGCACAGCCCCCCCACATGGGGGAGTGGGGGGGGGCTTCACCCCCCACTTAAATTTGTGCTTACGTTTTGTTTTTTTTT
The DNA here is from genome assembly GCF_019279795.1 of Protopterus annectens. NCBI lineage: Eukaryota > Metazoa > Chordata > Ceratodontiformes > Protopteridae > Protopterus > Protopterus annectens. Next base: position 1,735,765,697 of record NC_056728.1, read on the forward strand.
ACGGAGCAGTGAAATTTTTCCCTTGGAAAAAATTTGCTGTTCCATTTGTTCGATGTTTTGTTTTTTTGATATTATCGGTACAATGAAATAACATTCGCTATTTACATCATATGATAATATGATATAGAAGCTTATCTACTATAGTCTTGTGTTTTCCTACCAGGGTATTTATTTATCAGTATAGTTGGCTGCAAACAAGATCTGAGGGAAGCATCAGTACATCATGGGATAGGAAATAGGCCACTAGCTGGTTGAAGACCTCGAGCTTTTGCATTTTGGCCGAGATGGAGCCGAGGATCGGCTCCGAACCCATCAGTGAGAATGAAGGCGAGATGAGCAACTCACATGGAACGTTATGATGAGTACATAACTTCTTTTTTTGCTGCAAATCGCAGCAGATTGAAGTTTCTAAATAATGACATGCATTTGAGTTTCAGACTTCATATTTCTCAGAAAATATATACTAACACAAAGCTTAGCAACTTTCTAAGTCTAGAAGAACAATATTTAAAATTGGTCCCTACTTTTGGGCCTCCCCCCCCCCCCCAATTATTTTAGGCTTTGTCCTTATTTCTTGTGTTAAGTGGTTGAGAGCTGTAGCGTGTTTATGTGTTTTGAGTCTGAGGTAGGTGGAAATCATTGGTTAGTTAGTACTGCATATTCCGAGTTCTTGCATGCTAGATCATTTTGATATCTTTTCCCAATGAAGTGAATGGGAGAGACTGTCTGATAGTTTTGTATTTTTTATTTTGTATTACTTTGTAATTTTGTTATGTGGTTGGATTTAGTGGTTTGGGATAGTGTATGGTCGATTTATACTTTGGGGTTTTGTAGTTAGCTCATTTTTATTGTGTTTTTTAAAGTTTGTGGGAGATCTCTTTCTTTTATGTTACTAGGATATTTAATGAACCTACATATTTACATACGCATATATATGCACTAATATTTTTGTTGAAGTAATCAACCTATGCATACATTTTTAAAATATACCCTTTGCACTAGATATGTGTTTTATTCAAGTATGTGTGTATGAGTGTGTGCACACATGCATATGTTACAATGTATGTTTATAAATATATGCACACACACACAGTGGCTATTTCTGGTTCAAGTCTTATACAAACACTCACTGCAATTTTTTCCATGAGGACTACTGAAGTTATTGCACCATGAGTGGTAAACAGTGTGACTGTCTCAGTTAAAGCTCAGGTCATTTGCAGAGAGGTCTAATGTCTTTCGGCTTTTCCCGGTTAGGGGTCGCCACAGCGGAACTCGGTCTGCTACTGACTGGTAGTTGATTTTTACATGCCGAGTTACCAGCCCTGACGCACAACCTTCAACGAAGGTATGCCCATTCATGCATGTCTCCACGAAGAAGACGCTCTAGCTGAGAATCGAACCAGACAAGAGTCTTACTATGAGGTGACAACACTACCGCAGCACCACCACCGCAGTGCTGCAGAGAGGTCTAATACAGTGGATTAAACAAACAACAAAAGTTTGCTTCTCTAGCAATTTATTCACCTGGGCAAATGAAGCAGCTGATGTCCTTCAAACAACGTGCTGTAGACACCTCTTGAGTGTCCTAACACTTCTTGCTCATTTAGCAGCACTTCTAGGACAGGCACAGTCAGATACACATAATGACAAACAAATTATTTAAATCTTCACAGAAATTAAAGATAGCTTCTCACACCACAAAGCCTTGAGCCAAGGCATTCTCCAATTAAGCAGCATTACTGAGAAAAGAACAATGATACTTGCAAGCTATATGTAGTCTGGGTACAGCCAAACAAAACAACTGCTAACGTAGCCTGAAAAACATCTGGCTTGATCATACTGGTTCCCTGCTGTAGTTCCAAGCACCATAATTGCAAGTCCTAGAACGGCAAAAAAAAAAAAATACAGGGAATAGCAAAAGTTGTTTTTGTGCAACCTCTCAATGTGGGGGGTTTCACACCCCATACACCTATTACTTAGCTATATAAACCCTGTGACTGCTATACGAATGTTCCAAGACATAGTAATCTCACACTTTGTATATGTAAGCCTTTATTTTTGTACATCCAGTCACGCTACTCCAGGACTTCTATTTACGACTCTTGGAATTTAAAACTGATTCTGTCTCATGTCAGTGATGGCTGCCTAGTAACAATCTATGTGCTGAACATCAAGTTGTGCTGTCATGTTTTCCTAAACAGATATACGGAAAGTAAGCAAGGCTGAAACGTGAAGGTAAATCACATGTTCCAGAGACAGTTCAAAGTGACATAAAGGTAGAGAACAAGGCAAACGTGACCTTTTAGAACACAGGTTAATCCTTCATTTGACGTTTACAAGAGAAAATACTTTAATTTAACTCAGTAGATGATCTGTTCACAGTGATCACCTTATGAACAGCCACCAGCATGCGGCATGACAGGAGGCATTGTGCACCTTTTCTTCTTCCATTGTATGCAAATTCATTTACTGCAGGGTACAGACTGGTGCATAATATTCTGGTTGGCATAATGGTTAAGGTTTTTTACTTTACAGACATAAAGTGCACGGTTTGACTCTTGCATGAGGAAACTGGCTAGGCTTAAAATGGTCCACAAGAGCAGTTAGCATAGTACTAATCTATGAGCCTATCAGGTTGGGAGGAGGAGTTATGCTGGCCCTAACTGCTTTTAGAAAGCATTGCCATAGCGTTTAACCTAATTATCTGTGGATGCATACCCATGTTTTAGGACTAAACTCCTTACCCTGATGAGAGCGGTGTCACAGCCTTGAGACTGTTAGGATTTCTTATCATTTTGTCCAGTGTGTTAACAATCTGTCCAAACTTCGGCCGACTGTTGCGGTCTTTCTGCCAGCAGTCTAGCATGAGCTGATGCAGTGCAGTGGGGCAGTCCATAGGTGGGGGGAGACGATAGTCCTGCTCAATGGCATTGATGACCTGTAACATAAAAGAATAACAGTCACTGTGCGGAGACTCCACTAGTTATAAATGCACAATACATGGACGTTTCCACATTTTTCCTTGGTAAACACACCCATACCCTCTACCCTGGCTATGAAAATGTCTGTAGCAACCTAATCTACACTCCTATTTATACAACAGTAAAACTTAATTTCATGATCTGATGAAACAATCACTTTTATACACACAAATACACACACACACACACACACACTGAAATAAAAGTATTGAAACTTTATATTTTGATGTATACATTTTACTCTGCACACAAAGCAACAAACAAGGTTGATCATACAACATGGAATATACAACATAGGAATCCACTGAGAAGCAAGGTCAGGTTCAGCATACAACTGGTACATTATAGCAATAATCCACAAGAGGGTAGCAGTTATGCCAGGACTTACTCACATGTTTACTGACTAGGGGAAACTGAGTGACTAGATCAGAACTAGCTGTCAGTTAGCATAGCTAGTTAAGGCTATACGCTGTTAAACAGCTGCTTTATGCAGCTAAAAGGGTACAGAGTTTGATTCTGTCTACCTCCATTTATCAATAAGTCACTTAACTAGACTAGGGGCATTTTGTCTAGTAGGTATACCTGGTTAATAAATATATTAAACCAATATTAGCATGATTCACCGCACTATATAAACAACTGCTTTTATGTCACTCATCTGTTTCCTACATTCTATAACTGTAAATTAATGTTTGCACTGCTTTCCCTAAACAAAGAAAAAGAAAGTATGTTTAGGTCAGCGGTATGCACCATCTAGTGCCATCTGCAAAGACTAACAAGTAGAAATTAAATACTTAAGAAACAGAAAAAAATAATGAATACATTTAATTTGCTTGTGAAATATCCATCGGATCCTGGTAAAGGCTAGCACAGGCATCACTAAGAACTGAAAATTTCAGTCTGTGGTTTCTTAATTACTGTCAGCCTGCTGTCACTGTCCTGAACATGACACAGTGAGTTACTGTGACAGTACTTTGGATGCCCATTGGCACACTGCCACAAACTGTAATGGTTAGCAAAACCTGCATTATAATTAAAAATATCAAGGTTGTAAGAATGCAACTTATGAGAAATAGTACTGTGGAAGGCATCTTTTTGTGCACTAGTTGTGTTTTTTCACTTAAAATTAAAAATGGAAAATTGCAAGTCTGCTTACACTTTGCCTTTGAAAGTTAGAGCTTTTTTTGATTGACTGCATCTGTTAATTATTTATTTATAGACATTTGTTAGCCGGGTTGGACCATCTGGGCTTATGGCCCATTTTCAGTAGAGACCCGAGGAGAAAAGCTCCAAATTGGATACAGTTTACAGTAATATACAGAAATTAAGAGTATTCATGTCAAAAGTATTTACGAATAAACTTGTTAAAACAGGAAATTAAAGACATCAAACAGAGTGCATGCACAAAGGTAATACACATAATGTTTTTACAGAGAATAACAATACATTTACATATTTATATAAGAATTTTATCCAACAACATAACTGATTGAGTTTAGAAAGTATCAGAACAGTACAATACTAGAGGAAAGGGGAAGGCTAATATAGAGGTATATCAGGGGTACGGGGAGCTTAGGTTGGGTCATGACAAGGGCAAGTTTTGGAGTTAAGTAAAAAAAGTTTGAGTTCATTTTTAAAGTGTGATGGGTGGGTGATGGAACGTATTTGTAGGGGAAGTTTGTTCCAAGCATGGGCAACAGAGTATTTATATAGAAGTTTGCCTACAGTTTTCTTAGGTTGGTAGGTGTCAAGTAGATGCTACATTGAGGTATGGAGGGTCCGAGGTGGAGAACAGATAGAGGCAAAGGAAGAGAGAGAGCGGGACATGATAAAGGGTTTATAAAGAATGAGGTGTAACATTTGAAATTGTGATAACAGCAGATGGGGGAGTTCAAGCCATTGGAAAGAGTTTAGGGTGAGGCAGTAATGTGCATTGTATGGAGTGTTTGTGATAAATCTAGCTATCTTATGGTACATCTGTTGTAGTTTATTCAAGGTTGTGGCCTAAATGTTAGTAAGAACTGGGTCAGCAAATAGTAGGGAGGGGAGGAGGAGTGCCTGAGCAAGGGAGAATCTGGCATTAGGGGTTAGACATTTTTTGTTGTGATACAGTAAACCTAGTTTCTGTTGAGTCTTTTTTATGCATTGGAGTATGTGCAGGTTGAATTTGAGTTCATCACTGATGATGACTCCCAGGAGTTTTCTGTGGGTTTTGGGTTGGATTATGGTATTGTTACAGGATGTGATAGTAAAGGTGGATTTGTGGTGAGTAAGAGAATGGGGGGAGAAAGAGTAAGAGTTTGTTCTTCTTAGGGTTAAGGATTAGTAGGTTAAGAGACAACCACTGTTCAGTGGCTAGAAAGGCATGTTGGGTTAGGGTATGCAGTTCATAGATATTGTTAGAAATGGAGATGAGAGCTGAGTTGTCAGCATATTGGATGAGGGAGGACTGTTTACAAGATGTATAGAGATCATTAGTGAAGACATTAAATAGCAGGGGACCCAAGAAGGAACCTTGTGGTACTCCGGTTGAGACAGGAATGAATGGGGAGAAGGATGAGATCCATTTTACAGATTGCTGTCTGCAGGATAGGTAACTGGAAAACCAGGCAAGGGAAGTGGAGGATAGGTTGAGGTTAGCAAGTTTAGATAGCAGTAAAGGGTGAGAAACTGTATCGAAAGCTTTGGAAAGGTCTAGGAAGAGACAAGATCTGAGTTTATTGTTATTTAGGGCATCAGCAATGGTATGAGTAAAGGACAGGACAGCAGTAGTTGTGCTCTGGTGAGGACAGAACTTTGCTGAGTAGGAGTGAAAAGGTTATGCTTCAGGAGGTCATTAAGAAGCTGTGAGTGAATGCATTTTTCAAGTATCTTAGAAAGGGGGGATAGGATGGCGATGGATCAGTAGGTGGATGGATCTGTAGAGTTTCCTCCTTTATGCACGGGAATAGTGAAGAAATATTTCCAAAGGGTAGGAATGGTGGATTCTTGAATTGATCTATTGATTAGTATATATACAGGGTAGGCAATGGATTCTGCAGCAAGTTTGAGGAAGGTAGGAGGTAGCTTGTCAGTGGAGGGAGAACAAGGTTTGAGCTTAAGAAGAAGAGATCTGATGTAGGAAGGAGGAACAGGATGAAAGGAGAATAGATTTATGTTTGGAGGGTTGGGAGGGGTTGCTAGAGAGGTTGTGCTGCAGCTGGAAGGTATGAGTGTTTGGATGGTGCCAATAAAGTGTTTATTGAGGAGAGTAGCAGTTTCTTGAGGTTATGTATTAGGGTACGGGCAGGGGTTTCAGGGACAGCCTGGAGAAAGAATTTTGTTAAGAGTAGACCAAAACCTCCGAGAGTTGGATTTGCTATTTAGCTGCGCAGAGTTATAGTAGGACTTTTTGTCATTATCAGCTTGTTTCTTTGTAAGGTTCCTTAGATGACTGTATTTGTGTAGAAGGGGTGGTGGGTGCTCTTTTTTGATCCAGCCTTTCCAAGCCCTATCTCTTTTGTGATTGAGGGGCCTAGTTTCCTTGGAAAGCCAGGGAGCATAGTGTGGTTTTATCCTAATCTTCCTCGAGGGGCCAAGAGAGTTAAGGGAATTCAGGGAAATGATATTGAACATACTAACTGCGTCATTAAGAGGGATTTGTTTAAGGATGAACCAGTCTGCACTGGCAAGAACAGAGTTGAATTGGGATATATTAAAGTTAGAGAGTGTACTGCAATCTCTGTAAAGGTGGGGTTTAAGAGGTTGAGTGGAGTGCCCTAGGACAGAGTTGGTGAGGTGATCACTAAGGGAGTCTGATAAAGTAGAGGGGCTGCGGTAATGGTGGGGGAGTTAATGAGAATCCAGCCAATTATGGAGCTGGAAGATTAGTTTTTATGGAGGCGGGTGGGGGAGGATATCAGTTGATGGAAGCCATGTAGTTTGATACTCAGTTGTGGAGAGTCACTTGTAAGTTTGTACCAGTCTAAGCTGACATCACCTAAGATGAAGGTTTCATAGAGTATGTTATGGGAAAACCAGGATAGGACATTCTCTAAGATAGGCAAATTATTCCCAGGAGGATATAGATGGAGTCAACTGCAAATTTGTTGTAAGGATTAAGGTGGCAGTTTAGGATGATCAGTTCAGCTGGGTAGAAGTCAGGGATAGGTGTGGTGAAGGGTCAGAGGTTGGGGCTGTTGGAGTAGAGATAGGCTATGCCACCTACATTTTTGGGGAGTCTGTCAGAGCAAAATATGCTATAGCCAGGTGCAAGTATTTGATTGTTAGTGATATGTGGCTTGAGCCACGTTTCAGATAAGGAGAGCATGTGAGAAGTGGTGTGGGCAATCCAGGTATGCAGTTCTGTGATTTTGTTGCTTAGGCTCTGAATATTTAGTGAGTAAATAGACAGGTGCTTGGGTAAGGATAAGTTTAGTATATGAGGCTGGAGATGGTATGAAGTGTGTGGAGGGGGAGGTACATTTAGGTATGAGTGATATGTGGCTGTAGGGAGAGGGACAGGGGCCTGGGTTAGGGTGGATGTACCCAGAGATGTGTAAGTTTTTTTGTGAGGAGGGAGAGTGTAGTAGTATGTAAATGAGGTTTGTGCAGCTTTGGTTTAAATTTGATGGTAGGTGGAAGGATATGAAGTTGAGGCAGTTTATGAAGACGTGGTGGAGAGGTTGAATAGAGTTGGGGAGATAAAAAAGGAGGAAGTTGTTGGATGTGTATCAAAGGTGTGGGAGGTAGGAGAGAATGAGAGTGGGTAGGAAAGGCGAGTATGGTAGGAGGTAAGAGTGGAGAGAAGTGAGCGGAGTATAGTAGAAAAGAGAAGGTGTAGCATATTAGAATGCAGGTAGAGAGGTTAGAGGGTGGGTGTAATAGTGAAGGGTAGGACATTGTAGTAGATTAAGTATGACAGATGTTATGGTGGTCGGGGTTATTGGCAGGAAGTTGGTAGAGAGTGGATGATGAGAGAGGAAGGGGAGGGAGTGGGTGGTATAAAGGAAATTGTAATGGTGTGGGTGGGAATGGGGTTAGGGTACGGGAGCGGAGTGAACTTGAGCATTGCGAGGGCAAATGGAGCGGGGCTAGCCCAGCTGTAACAGAGGCAGGACAGCTGACAAAAACAATCAGTAGCAGCACTGGGCTAGTGCCTAAAAGGTAAGCAAACAATTTATGAAGGTAACAGAGAAATAATTGCAGTGGGACACTACATTTTTCTATGGAAGTGTGTTCCAATGTAGACAGGGCTGGCAAAGCCAGTAAGCAAAAATGCCAAACCTGGAATGCAGCAGCAGAAAATTTAATTCACTTATGAAGTGATGCCACATGATAATGAAATGGCTGTTTTTTCTTTTAGTTTTGACATATTTGAGCAACATACAATGGCAAGAAGTCAGCAATTCATATTATACTTACATTGGTACACGGTGTTGGTTGCTCAAAAGGACGCAGATTTTGTGACCAAATGAGTTCATCTAGCAAAACTTGTCTTTAGCCATTTCTTGGGTGATGGGAGACGGGAGAATGTCAGATGGACCACTTATTTGCAGGACTGGGGAAGCAGCATCACTTTGGCAGAGCGATGCTTCTTCATATGTCCAGAAGTGTTCTACCTTACCTGCAACAAAGTAAAGCACTATACGCCTTTTTAATTGGTCAGGAAGATATGAAGGTGATCTCTTGTTAGGCTTTGGTGTAAATTCTCAGTGGCAGCTTCATTTTAGACACTATTATATTATAGCCTACATCAATGCAAGTTACTGTTAGAGCACTCTGTGGAATGTTTCAGTCAGCAGGCATTTATGGTTCATGCTGACAGCATATTAAGGAGGCATCAAATGAATTTAAGTTGAGAAGTTAGGTTTGTGATTACAGGTGCATCCCTTCACCTTAATGGGTGAGGCAGTAAGAACTGTTTGTCTGATGGGTTTCACCATGGCATGCAGCTGAACATGTTAGTGAGAGATGTTGCAAGCCACACCAGTCAAATCCCTGATGTGAAGTGCATTTTCATCTTGTTCGGTTGCCAACAACCCTCACCTTGGAAGGGTTCCTAACCCTCTGAAAGGTAGTGCCTAATGGTTTTATGGGTCCATCACTGAAGCACTGATGAATAAATGGCGCAAAAACATATAAATAAATAATAGTGAAAAAGTAGCAAGGAAAAGAAAAGATTGTTGGCCTTCCCTGTAACCACCCAGTCACAGGATCACTGTAATTATCTTGCCTGGACAAGTGTAAAACAGTTTAACCAAGGTTACTTTTCTTTGATTTATTTAGTAATGTTTTAATCTTTAAAGAGAAAACCTGAACCTACAGTTAGTAAAAAAAAGAATAGGTTGTAAGTTGAAACATGACAGAGTTTCTGCCAGTTAGTACAGAGATTTTTCCAGACTATTTTATCAAGAAAGGATCGGTTGGGTTTCCTCAGCAGGCACCCACACACTACAAAATATTATCAAATGTTACCTCAGCTGTTCTTTAGGCAGACACGGTAAATTCCAACTTGAGCAGGTTGGGTGGGGTTGACATCAGCAAAGGGGCAGGTTCAGGCAGAGTCAGCACTGTCCCTCTTCCACCTTTCTACTTATGATAGTGAGTTCTCCTTTCAGCCTCTGAGATTGTCTTGTGGAGCTGAGAATTTGCTTTGGATGTGGCTTCTGTAGGATTCAGATTTAGTTATCCCAGTTATCTGCTTTAATAGCTAACATAGACATCATCCTATAGCCTGAGTTAATAAAAGGTAATTAGGTTTTGCACATTGCAGACATTGTGTTAGTCAATATGGATTGTTAAAGAAGTTTTAATTATATAACAATGTAAATAAAGGTATAAATGAAAGAAGAATGATGATAGAATAATATACCATAAACAATAATATTAAATCAGCATATATTCTGCATACCTCTCAAATTCTTAAAGCAAGAAATCTAGACAAAGCCATAAATAATTAGGAGACAAAGGTCCAAATATAGGAATATTTTTTTAAAATATTGCTTTTATAAACTTAAAAAATTTGATAGAATAACAGGTTTTCCATTAGTGTGAATTTTCTAAAGATATGAAGTTTGAAGCTCAAAAGCCTGTCATTATTTTCTGACTTCCATCCTCAAAGATTTGCCAGAAAAACAAAATGTTATCAGGAACAGACCACAAATATGAGGAAAAATCTGCACAGTTGAGAGGTATGATCCACTGTCACCAACAGTTAGTCAACCAAGGTAAAGTTGCAATGTTAGTGACTGGGACTTAGGTTTTGCTGACTGGTTTATAGGTTTAGATGTTATTTGAAGACGTGGCTACGGACATTCAACACCCAGCTAAGAACACAGGACCTTCAGCACTGAAGAGACTTTTGTCAGTGGAAACAGAAGTGGCTCCATCTGATGGGAGTAGCACAGCAAAGAGACCCCATAAGATGAATCATAAGCAATGTGGGTGAGATGGGACTAGTCAAGGACCCTCAACTTATAGCAGAAATGGGCAACGCTGCCCTTGTACAACAAGGTATTTATTCCCCAGCAGACAGGTCCGAGTGGGTCTACTGTTCATGCGCAAATAGCCCAGGATTAGTGGTCTATTTTTTAGATGATTTATCAAAGGAGGACAGGAACAAGTTGTTCGAGTTATTCATTTTGAAGGGACTGTGCAGCAGACAATTAGAAATAAATATTATCTACAAGTCTCTATGGCAGGGAGTTTGCTACTTTATTCACTTCTTAATCTTCCCCTCCCAGCCAAACAGCTCTCCCAGGTTTCTCCAATTTAGTTACTCAGGGAAAGTCAGGCCTGCTGCCTCTCTCATCAGGTGCTGCCATTGTGGTGCACATCCCTTTGTCAGAGAAGGACAAAATTATCAAAGGGGATTTTGTAAATTTTTGATCTGGTGTATCTAGAGTGCATTCAAAGAATCTCAGAGGAGCTGGATGGAGAAGGGCCAAAAGATCTGATGACAGCCCTGATCCCCTTAAAGCAGGAAAGTTCAGGACTGGGACATTAGATGGTAGTTTTTTGTTATTTCATAGCTGCCATTTTAGAAAGGGACCTGCCTCAAAGTGCTTCCTCTCTTGACCTATTTCCTTATTAGCAAAGCCTACCAGTTCAGAGGTGGCAAAGCTGCTATATGACCCAGAGGTTTAGAAAGATGAAAACTGTTAACAGATTTTTCAAACTGGATGAGCACCAGGCTCATGTACACCTTGCAGTAATGAAGGAGAGGCCCATGGCCATCACCCTAGGGAGGCCTGAGGACAACAAAGGTAAATAGAAGGCTTTCTGGGCATTTAATAAGGTTTGTTGCATATGGCCAGCATGCTGCTTTGAGCACAGTTGTTCCATCTGTGGTAAGGGTTACCTGGCAATAAAGTATTGTATGAAAGATAATCAGTCTTCTCTTCAGCTTCAAGGTGGAGTCCTGCCAGACCTTACAAAATGTGGAAATAGTATCTTAGAGTGTCAGCTCTGCTTGGGGCAGCTGGGTTGGTCAGGCTTTCACAGACTTCCAGAGCAGGTAGAAAGTCAACTTGGATGCCTTGGTTTGCTTGTTGAAATTATTACCCAAATTTTAAGGTAGAGACAGGGATCTTGATAGTTTTTTTCTTACAGATACCCTTTCAACTCTGTTGCACTCCTTCTTTGGAGATATGGAAGAACCTAATTGACTAAGAACAGGGAGGCTATGGACACCATCTCATAAATAAGGAGATCCGTGTGGGCAAAATCTTCAACCCCTTGCATTTCCCCCATCACATCATTCAGAGTTTCTCCCTTAGATCTAGTTCCTAAGAAGAAAGTGGGATAGTTCAAACATATTCATTATTTATCCTTTCAAGAAGAGAAAGTGAATGCAGTGAATGATGGTATTAGGCGGGAGCAGGTTAAGGTACAATACTCATCCCTTAACAATGACATCTGCAAGTCCTTTCAAGTGATAAACAGGACAGGACTATGGTCCCCCTCAGTAGTCTTGAGCTATGTGTGCCAAACCTTGTTTATCTTGTTTGTTAATTTGTTTTTTCACAGGCTGTATTTATTTATTTATTTATTTATTTATTGACCGGAAAGTCCACTGGGTTAGCAACCCATTTTCAGTGGAGGCCGAGGGAGAAAAGCTCCACTACTGAAACATATGCATATTTAGAGACATTAAACAATCTTAACAGAGCAAGTAACAAGAATTGACAGAGTTGTTATATACATATACATGTGTCAAATGACTGATGGAGTTAATACATACATACATACATATATATATATATATATATATATATATATATATATATATACATTAGGCACAAGTGCCAAAATTGTCATGTGATTTATCAAGGTGTATTCAGAGAACTTTTGAATGAAAGAGGAGGGAAGTAGTAGTGCAGCAGTGAAAAAGAAAAGAAAGACAATGGCCTAATTCAGGCATTGGGGTATAAGAAGAAAAGGTTAAGAGAAGGTAAAATATAAAAGGAAATGTGGAGTAGAAAGAAAAGTTATATTAGCAGAGTGGCTAAGAACGAGGAGCGAGAGAAGTATATTATTTAGTGATTAGGTTGGTGAGAGGACTGAGAAAGGAAATATAGTGGGAATAGGAAGATGAAAAAAAAAACAACGTAAGAAAATGTATGGGGGTCTATAATTTTGGGCACATGAGCAGATCTGACTGCTAAGGATGCTGAGCATATTGTTATTTTGGAGTAGCTTTTGTAGCTCATGCAACAGTCAGGGGTGCTGATTGTACTAACGGTATTAACCTAGTAATGGACCCAACTGTGACTGAACTTGTCTGGAGAGGCATACAGGGGTTATATTTGATGGACTTGCCTGCAAGACTGAATGGAATTGTACAGCTGTTGGGTCAGCCAAGCATGTTGGTGGTTCACACCTGTGGTAATGACATGGAGGTCGTACCTAAGAGACGTTTGTTATCCAGTATGTTCAAGGAATTGACAAGAGTGAAGAAACGTCTTGTGGAGGTCTGTATCACATGGTCTGCAATTATCCCAAGACTAACGTGGTGTCAGGTGATTTCTTCCGCAGCCATTAAAACATCACATAAATTCATCAATTACTGTATCTTTAGTGCTGCCACCTTCCTATGTTTCTCAGTGTTGGACACTGGAATTTAGTGGACAAAGGCCCTCTTCAGTTTGCTCCTGACAGAGTCCATTTTTCAGGTGCGGGTCTGGACTTGTTTTATCTGCATTTGTTATTATATGTTCAAAAGATTTTTTGAGTGACAACATATTGATAGTATTTAGAGGCTGCTTTCTGTTGTAATTCGGTACTTGCTTCTGTTTTTAGCAGTTTGCCAAAGCTGGGACCAAAGTTTAGGGTCCATGACTTGATTCACATGTTGAGTCCTTAATCATTAAGAACATGACATCTTTAAGCAATCATAGAGTCTGAAGGTCAATCCTTATTTTGGTGGCACAGTTCATCTAATGCTTATGTCAAGGTTCAGCTGAGAAAGTTATGGCACTATGGACAAAAAATAGGAGGACAACCTGTGGTGAGCCTGCTGAGCAGTTATAGGGAGGTCTTCCCTCATTTACCCCCCCCCTCATGGAATGTTTGAGCAAGTGGTATACCACACTGCATAACTACTTCTGGGCAGTTGTGCCAAAAGGTACGAGGCTGGATGAGTCTGCTGTGGGGGGGGGGGGGTTGGGTACAGTTGGACACACTACCTGGCCCTGGGCTATCCACCTGATGTATTACTATCAGATGGATGACAATGGTATTTGGGGACTTGGACAGAAATGTACAATTAGAGGAGATGCAACTTATGAAGTTATATACAATGCAGTTTGGTTGCACTGGCTATTGGGCTGGAGTGTCTTATTTGGGGGGAAAGTGTGCTTACACATCTTTAGCCAAACCACTATAAATAAAATCATGAAATACTGACATCATGCAATGGCACACTGCTATTATTAAATGGCATTATTAAAAAAAAACAGCTTACCTGTTTTAAAACTATGCCACTGTATAATGTGACCATCACTGCTTTCCCATCTCATTGCACTAATGAGAGTCATCAGGGCTATCTTAGAGATGAATTGTGCATGCAGTTACACATATACAATGCGACACAATCATGGTACATCTGCCTAATACAGCAGATAGTATTGTAAGTGGGCTTTACGAATAAGATAACATAGTCTGTTTTGCAGCATGGGCATGTTTTGTGGCTACCAATACAAAACAGGTAAATGATAATAAAAATAAAACACTTAGTAGTAGAAAAATTATATCTGTAAACCATGATGTTTCAGAAGAATAGTAACAGTGATCTTCTTGTTAGTGTAGATACCAAACATACTTTTTTGTGGGATTTTGAATTTTCCTCCATACCTGAGTGTTATCCATTTCACTGAGTGGTACAATCTGTCCTATGCGTAATACTAATTACACACTGAACCTTTCCTGTCATATAAAGAATAGCAGTAACTAAATAATCAGACATTCATTGCTCATATTCATACTGATGAAGACAATTAAAATTAAGCATTGTTTTTTAGTGATCTTGCCAAGGACATTTTTGATCTGTATGCTTATCACAGTCTTGTTGTACCATTAGATAAATAACACTTTTATGAAAGTTGAGGATAGGAGATGAGGAACAGCAGGAGCTACTCTGGGTCAGGGACTTGGAAATTCGAAAGCAAAAGAAAGAAGAAGCAATCAGACAAAGGGGGAATATATTAGGGGGTAAATAAATGTATTAGGATGAGTATAGCAGGAGGAGGTACATAAGGTGGAGGGAGATGCAGCTGTAAGAGCAGCAGTAGTGAGTGGATACTGAACAAAGCGGATGGGTGGAAATGGCAAAGGTAGAATGCCAGTGACCACATCAGGAAAAAGGCCGAAGCAATGAGGCCATGGATATAGCAAAAAGAGCTGTAAGAAAAACTGGAGGGCAGGCAGTTGGTCCACTGTAACTTACAGGTTCTAGTATTAAATGATTTAGAAAAGTGATTACATGGAGGTCCATTTAGAACACAGGGGACAGGAACATGGCTAAACAGAAAGATAAGAGTAAGAAGAAATTAAAGTGATTCAGAGAGGAGAAATGTGCAAAGGATGTTAGAATCAGGTCAACAGTACTGGAATAAAAAGACCTGGAAAGGTAGAGAGGAAAGTCTGGATACTTGCCTGAAACAAAAAAGGAAGTGGTGCAATGACAGAAGGAAATTGTTTGTGATAAAAAAAAATCAGTTATCAAGGGATAGAATGAGACTGGACACCTGAATTGTACAGCAAGATATGGGCTGAATTTATGCCAGGGCTGACAATAAGACAGACTCTACTGAAAACAGTCAAGGTGGGAAGGCATAAGCCACGTGTGTCAGTGCATAAAGGCAAATTGTCAAGAGCAAAAGTCTGTGGTCTTCAGCATTAGACTGCTGTCATTTCTGTAGATTAAGTCCAGATGGACAAAACTCTTGGCTTGTGAATGATAAAATGATGCAAGCAAATGGTTTTGGGGTTCAAGGGGGATAGAAGGTCAGTTGGACTTATGGCAAGCCTTCCACAGTGAACCAGCTGTAAAACAACAGAGAGAAAAGGTGGTACGTAGAGAGGACAAACTGAAGAAATATGTTACTTAAATGCTGACCTTCACATCTCTGGGTGTGATAGCCTGGCCTTCACATCCCAGCAGCTCCTCAACTACAAATTCCCTCAACCAAACTGCTGCAACTTCTAGAACATATGCTACTTACCTGCCATACACAAACTGAACACAAAGATGAGAAAGACATGTGCACCAATCCAAAAGGGGCTACTGGAAAAGCTGAAAGAAACACTGCTGAGAGCAACAAAACATTAAATAAGCGGATACAAGCAAAATTCTGGTCCCCATGGGACGTCAAAATGATTGTGGAAGCCAAAATGGTGAAAGGAATGTTTATTTGTTAATGAAAATAGGAAGGAGAACACAGTGAGAGCCAGTTGTACACAAAAACTGTTACATGGCAACAAAGTGGGCAGCCAATATGGAATGAGGCCTAACTGATGGGTTGTGAAGGGTAAACAAGAAATGTAGGTATGGTAAGGAGAAAAAAGGTTAGAAGCCAGCTCAGTCCTGTTCGAAACTGAGAGCAGGAAAGTAGTAAGAATAGATCAAGCAGAAGTCCTGGTCACTGGGTATACCCCCTGACCTGGAACACAGGACAATGGGGATGTGCTACACTGACACAGTCTTGTCAAGGGAGATCATGTCAGAGAAGGAACTCTGGGGAAAAACATCATAGATAACGACCGATAGGTCACTTGAGACAGATCAGGTACAGAAAACAGGCAAATGGCTAAGGAGTGTTAAAGAAGAAAAGTGAGTGACTAAGGCTAGAAAGTCCTAAAATTATCCTAGGGGAAATTAATGAAGAAGCATCCAAAATACTGGCCTAGATCACTTTTGAAAGTTAATGGCCTTTTGAGTCACAGCAAGTATGGAGTCACAGAGGTCTTTTCAATCTGCCTTATCTCAATCGTATCCCGATAAAATAATTGGGTCATAAGAGATACAGACGAATCTAGTGGAAGTAGTACTGCATGAGGAAGTGATAAAAGAGAAGTTATCAGATATGTTCAGTTACTTGAGAGAGATGAAGGAGAGGAGATGGGACCAAATTACCGAAGGGGCTGTTGTACAAAGGCTGCCTGCAGCACTAAAACAGACACAATACAGTGCAGGTCTTTTTCTGTCAGTACCTTTTTCATATGTCTAACAGTGCCTGAACTTTAGCAAAGTATTTGGTTCTATTCCACACAAAGACATGGCAGTCAAGCTTAAGATTATAAGGAGTGAGGCTTGAACTGGTGATGTTGGTAAAAAGATGGCTAAGAGGGACATAACAGACATGTTTGATGAAGGAATCAGAATAATTTTCAAGGCAGATCATGTGTGAGGAAATGCATGCGCTACTACTGGGTCATGCTCAACTCAGGTCACTCATATATCATCCTAATAAATCCTGCAGATATGTAAGCTTATATGTAAATTCTTATGAATGTCAAAATAAATGTTACAAGGTGGGTAAGGGGTTCTAAGAGAACTCTATCCAGATAGTAGAAACAGCATAGAAGGAGGAGCTTGCGTTCAATGCCAACACTATGGGGTCATACAGTATAGGAACCAACAACAAAGCAACTTCTTAATGTTGCCAGAAGAGGACTGACACATTTTATTCACATCTCAGTATTCTGTAACACTAAGGTGAAATGTAAGGACCAACTGGTGATATCCCTGAGGTTGGGGAGCTTATGGGTAAGAATAATAATGCAGATGTGCCAGTGGCAGAGGTCCCTCATGAAGTTTGCAAGAAGTGAAGTAAAAAACAGAGTAGCAGATAAATCCAGTTATGCAAGCAAATCACTAAATCCAAACAAACCCAAGGGAAGTTTTAACTGTGGAAGGTGTTCTGTATGTAAACACATTGTTAACACCAACCACACTACGACCATTAACGGACAAAATGTACGGATCAATCAACATATAAATTGTTACACACGCAACGTCGTGTACATTGCAATATGTCAAAACTGTGAAAGTTTTTATGTGGGAAAAACTTGCAGGTTGCTACGTGATAGGATTAAAGAACACTTACTGGACATTAAGAAGTTGAAATTGACCAATGCACTAGCAAGACATATTAATCAATTTAACACCCACAGTTTCAAATTTATGGGGGTATTTCACCAAGAGTTGGACCCGCAGGGCAAGACCACCAAACACAATCTTGATATAGTGGAATTAAAAATGCAAATTTTATTAAATGCCAATCAACATCCGGGTCTAAACGAATACATTACCATCAAACCCATTTTATGGTTACATCACATCAAAGGTACTTAATACGTACCTATAGACCAGTTTGGGTTTTTACACACATTACATTACACATTTGAAGCCACCCCATTGATTTCTTAAAGTTTTTAAGTTTTTTAAAAAACAACAGGTTTTATCTTTTCAAGATGCTCTAAGGAATTTTTCTGAGGACATTTTTAAGAATGTTTTGTAACATTTTATCACATGAGCACTTTAGAGATTTATGGTTACAAATTTAATTTTAATTATATACACCACGTTGTTCATTTTTTCATTTATTATTCATTTTTATTATGATATTTGTTTTCAAATTAAGGCTTATTAGTTGTATACACATTTATATATGTGTACATTTACATACTCATAGATTTTGGTGTACACCTCAGACTCAATGAGGGTAGATGGCAGGTGACACTCATAAATATGTACAAAACAAATATAAATAAATGTAATAATAATATATACATTCTTTATTTTTATTGAAATTTAACCTTATGATTTATTATTTATTGATTATATGTTTAGGTATTCCATTTATTTATTTATTTATATGTGGGTATTTATTTGACTCATTGTACAACATTTTTATTCAATGAATAATGTAATGAAATATAGGTACATTTATTTATTTATTTAACTCTTTTACAGGTTATTCACATTTTTTTTAAACCTTGGACAATTTATCAAGTTACTTTACACAATGGGTACACTTTTTATCAGTATATACATACATAAATTTAATATAGAAATATATATTACATATGTGATTATAAACACACATATATATTTTGTACTAATATTACCACAATACATAGATTAGCACTGTTTTTTAAGTAATCTTATGACATTACTAATGATTAAGTTTTATAACCGAGTCGTCTCTTTAAGGAGGTTATGATCAATTATGCAATTTTTGATTCAATTGAACAATGAAGGCAATTAAAGCGGTTATTTAAGGACTAGATTTTTGTTGTAGCATTGTTCTGAAGAAGTCCGAGTAGTCGGACGAAACCTAGGTCGACGCATTTTGTTTCTTGTTTGTAAGATTAAAGACATCTTTTAAACTACAGCATCTTGGAGCGTTTATTGACCTTTAGCAATTATTCGTTACTGTGGATTTTGGTGTTTTTTGCATTACAACACACCGGCTGGGTTTTTGTGCCATTCATCCTCTAGTCTTTTGTAATAATGCAGATGTGCCAGTGGCAGAGGTCCCTCATGAAGTTTGCAAGAAGTGAAGTAAAAAACAGAATAGCAGATAAATCCAGTTATGCAAGCAAATCACTAAATCACTAAATCCAAACAAAATGCAACTGGAACCATGCACAGAAAGAAATTGTATTTCATTATCCAAGAAGTGCTTTCACATCCTCAAGATGCTTTATTAAGTGGTATAAAACAAATATAAAAATGCAAGGAATATATACCCTAAAAAATGAAAATCATGTGCTTTAAAATTAATGAAAAAATTTCCTCATGAGTAATTTAGGTTTAAAGGAACAATACTCGTTTAAGACCAGGCAAACTAGTTGCATTTAACCTAGTAATCCAATTATATTCACAGTCCTCTGTTATTTTCTAAATGTCGCCACCTCTCAAACTTATGAACTATTTGTAGCATCATAAGCCTAAAAGTGTGTTTCTTACCTGCATATGCAAAATGAATAACTAGGGCATTTTTAGTACTCTGCAGCCTGATCTCATACAATATCTTTAAACAGTCGATCTGTCTTGGCCACATGAATTGAATCACATCTGTCACTTGTCAAATGTTCAATATTACAATCAGCATGATGTAATCAAGAATGTTTTGAACATCTGCACAATCATAAAAATATAACAAGCAAATTACGGCTACTGCCAATTCATGTACAGCGTGTCTGTGAGCTATGAGTTGAAACTAGAACTCCCGGCAATAACCACATTGACACACGGATGGTATGAGGGCTCCTCACAAAAAAAAAAATACTCTAACTGAAATCTGAACTGAAGAACCACACACAATGAGGTAGCAGCAGCTGTGCAATGACTTTTGGTTCAGATCTACATGTTTGTGTTTGCCCTACAATACAGGTACACTTACTGGTCTTTGACTTTAAACATGATCCCAGCAGGTACTTGAAAATGGCTCATTTTCTTCTTTGAGAACATGGGGCAACAGCAAATGGGGTGACTACAGTAGAGATAAATGCATGCAAAGAAAAAGCTTTGTTTTCCAAATCTCTAGAGTCAGGTGGCGCATACAAACACTAGTAAAGTTACAAGTACTAACATGATTTTATTCTTAAGGCATTAGACAAGGCACTGATTTCCAATGAGTTAACAATTGCTGCTGTTTACCTGAGTTGATCATTCACTTCATTTCCTGAGTTGGAGTTTATTTATATATGATGAACAGTTTTAAAGTATTTATAAAACACGCTTCTTGAATTAGGATGTCAGCCTGAAGTGCCAATGAGGCAGACAAGTGAAATTTTAATGTCTACAATGTGAATAACTGCAGCAAACACTGCATTGTACTATAATTTATTCAAAGCAAACCTAAGGGGACATCTATACTTCCTTTAAGTTTCTGACTGCCTACTTGCAATTTCCGGCTCTGTTGTTACTATGGTTTTCTTGGTTGTGATATTTTCTGCACTCTACAACTAGTTAGCATACAAATGAACAAATTAGAGATGTGGCTTTGTAACTTGATGAGATGGGGAGAGATGGGTTAGTAGAAGGTAGAGGTGTGCACAAAGCATTCAAATACAAGTAATAAAAATAAAAACACTTCCAAACTGAGCTTAATTGTTGCATTACTGTTTACAAGACCCATCCTTAAACACAAGTCTGTGTTCTGTTACATTTAACAGACTGGGTTTCCTTGTGTTTCTGTAGCCAAACAAACATAACTGCCGGGTGCTTGCCACTTGAGAGGGTTCAACATTACCTTAAGGATTTGTTAAATGACAGATGTTAGATTTATGAAAAGTAACAAAATACTTGGGTCAGAATATTGGAAGTTTACAAACTATGATTGCAAAATGCAGTAAGTACTGATAATGGCCACCTTAAAAAGAAGAAAAAAATCACGTCGTCTTTCAATACTGCTATACGAGTAAAAGCATTGCACCTGCTTGAAATACAGTTTAGCACGGCAAGGAATGGCAGCTTAGGATGCAAAACATGCAGTGCAGGGCAGAACAAATGACAGCTGTTAAATTTGAGAAGCACGTTAAAGAACATGCAACACTGAACATTTCTTGAAAAAATATTGCCATTTTCCAGTTACAAGCTTACATTTGGGAGATTAGAGTTTGTATTCCACTTGTTACTGTCATTAACTATGTAGATTTATAAGAGTTGTTCATAGGTTTAGGTAAACTGTATTTACTAGTCACCATATGTCATAAATGGCTACATATTGCAATTCCAACAGTTATAACTGCAAGCTTTGGAATTATAAAAAAAGAAACATTGAAACTAAAGAAGAACAGTGACTATAGAAATTTTCTGTCTTCCTTTAAAGTTGATTTTTACAAGGGCAAAGTTCCCCCTGCACCCCAAACACCACCATTACTTCTATATACAGTAACAGTGTGATCACCATACATCAGAGCAAAGGAATACCTTATGGCACACAGGTTTCAGAATTAACATGCAGAAGCCTGATTTTCAAAAATTCAGTTTTGCTGTTCTGAGAATCATATTTCTGAGTCTTAGAACTGGAAATAACTGTCATCGTAAATACAATGCTGTATAATAAGCTACCACAGTCAAGTGTGGACAAAAAATGGAATGTCAAATGCCAGAATGCTCTGATACCCTTCCACCTGGAAGGGAAATGGCACCAGAAGCTCAACTCATATCATAGACCCACTGAGTATCCCCACACAGACAGCTCCTTTTTGGGGAGTATAATGCTGGTCCCCACAACAGCTGATATTCTGGATTACTGTCGTATGTGTCTGCATCTTCATTATCTGCTGATAAATTAAAAGTGCCATGGTCTGTGCAGCTGTGAAATATCAGTGAGGACTACGTATCAGTGAAAGAAAAGGTTTGAAGGACTTTCTCCTCCATTTTGTGGTATGTGCCAGTCATATCTTGTAAACTTTAAGACCTCTTTAGATTGGTGATTTCTGTATGCAATACTTGAAGTTATTATCTAAGTATGGGGTGAAATTAAACTTTGCATTAGTAGTTAGCTATACAGGAGCTTTACTTATCTACTTCATTTTAACAGTGTAATTCAACTGTCTCATTGCATACAGTGCGTTTGCCTTCCCTGATTTTTATTTTATTTTACTTGATAAACTGCCAATGTCCCACCAGTAAACAGTGCAGTACTGGCTTGGTGAAAGTCGGCAAGCCCCACCTCTTGCTTTAAAGACTACCTATGGAGCCATATCTAGGAGGTCTGGTGATTACCTCTCATTTCTAACTAGCTGCAGTTGTAGCATGTGCCTTACAACCACAACCAGGAATGCAGTATCGCTACTCATTTATCCTTGCTGCTTCATAAATCAGTACTGGTCCTCCACTCATGACCCATCAGCGCCTGCCTACTGCACTCCTAACTGCTTGTGCCTGCAGCAGCCGGGTCTATATTAGAACATCGAAGTTTCACAACTTTGAATGTTCTAATATCGACCCCTATTCAGCGAACACTGAAAATAGCGAAGCTGCGGAATGCCGAATTTCTTCCTAGGGAAGGAATTTGGTTGGCCGTTCCTGTGGCTTCGCTATGTTCAGCACTGTGGTGGAAAGTTACGGTTCGGGATGAGGTAAGTGTGCATTTGTGTGGACGTGAGGGTTAGGGCATGGGGTAGGTGAGTTAGGGTTAGGGCGTGGGTGAGGTGAGTGTGGGATAGTGACGGACCTTAGGGTTAGGGTTTGGGTTAAGGTAAGTGGATAGCTAGTGGTGTGTGTACAGTTTAGTATAGATGCAGGATTTTAGGTGTATGTGTGTGGATTGCTGTTTGTTTGGTGTGTTTGTGTTGTGTGTATGTGTGTCGGAAGAGCAAATTTTTTCCCATG